>NC_092342.1:181795000-182095000 GCF_046630445.1 Rutidosis leptorrhynchoides | reverse complement strand
TAAAAGTGTTCCTAAAAATCCCAAATTTTTAGATTAAATATATTTAATTATTTCACTCATTAACCGTTTGAAACCTGATCAAAAAAATTAGATAAATATTTATTTTCTGTTCCAATTTATATGTACGGGGTACTAATATTAAAACTTAAAAAGGTAAAAATATTTTTGACAAATCTAAAATCTTCGTAATCAATTTACAGTCCAACTTTTATTTCAATCCTTCATGAACATGTACAATATCTATATTAAAACTAACAAAACATCAACCGAGTGTTACTGACATTTACTAATTAGGCTCGAAATCATTCATTTTCAATATACACATTATATATATATATATATATATATATATATATATATATATATATATATATATATATATATATATATATATATATATATATATATATATATATATATATCATATCTTAATTGACAAGTTTAAGTAAATAAATATATTAATTATACTCTTTTAAACAACTAAATATAATATTTTATATTTACAAGTCATATTTATATATATATTTTTATATATATTTATATATATATATATATATATATATATATATATATATATATATATATATATATATATATATATATATATTTAAATATATATATAACTATTTACAAATAGTTGTTCGTGAATCGTCGGGAGTAGTCAAATGGTAAGTGAATACATAAACACATTTTGGAAATTTTGAGACTCAACATTATAGACCTTGCTTATCGTGTCGGAATTATATAAAGATTAAGTTTAAATTTGGTTGGAAATTCTCGGGTCATCACATCCTCCGTTGTCCAACTTTCCATGGATTTATCATTCCTACTTCTATGGGTTCCAATTCGTTACCCTCGCCTTCTTTGTCAGTGTCGGTGAGATAATTCGTCTTAATAATGGATGGCGCCATTGTTAACACCTATTTCCTTATGAGGTAAGGCTTAGTGTGTCAACACGATACTTAGAAGTAATCTAGTTTTAGGAGGGCAGAGTGTTGCCGATTGCCGATTGATGGGTACCAATCCCTGCAGACCCGGTTCACAAGTGTAGAAACTTGTGGGGTGGCTTAATCAATCTCTCGTCCGCAGAGCGTAAAAGTGCTAGTCGGATGACTTCTAGTGAGAGAAAGTAGAGAGAGAGAAGTGAAGTCTCAGCTCTCAAATTTGACAAAATGTCTGAACAGTGTAAAATGACGACCCAAGGGGTTTATATATAGTGTTAGATCCACCGGATTATTCGGGGACACGTGTCAGATGATGATACGTTCTGTTACTTGTGATCCAAAATTTACGCTGAAGGTGGCATTCTCCGGCCAGGGCTTACGCGCTAGGCGACCTTCAGGGCTTACGCATGACGGAGCAGCCTGTACAGCGGAGAACGCTAGACGGATAACTCCACAAAACTATTGTTTCCAGCCTTCCTGATGCTACTTTTATGGAACCATTACGCCTTTTATGCGTGTATACGATAGGATACACCATTAGATATGTATATATATACATTTTATATAAAACCAATTATATAAAATGTAACATAACATTATTAATTATTTAACCTATAAATTGTTCCATAATATACATATCTAATGGTGTATCTTATTATATAAATTATTCCATAATTTATACACACATCAAGTAATACAATTTTAGAAAACTTATTTTCATAAAATTCAAGTGTCGCGTATTTAATCCACGATTCAATCGCTAAGATCAAATACGAATAAGGTGTTGGTAAGCTTGTTATTGGGTATGACCCGACTTAGATCAAAACATATTAGCCACGTTAATTTAATATATCTCTCGGGCATACGAAATGCCTTCAATCTCCCACTTGCACGAGAAAAATAAAAAATTAATGCAAGTGCTGGATACCACCTAACGATCATCCATCACCCCCAATATGTTATGACTTTGTGCCATTCAATAACATCATCCTTTTTGAGTTCCCATCTCGAATATGAATAGGTGAATCTTTCATCATATCCTTTTATCCTAGATGTCATGTTTAATCCAAGAGACACAGAGTGATCACTCTCTTCTAGATTTAACTTTATCAGGCCTTAGACATCTAACTCTCAACGAATAAGAGGGACAAATTCCATCTTGACTACATACGTCCTAAATATATACCTTGCATTATACCTGGGCTCTTCCTTATGAACTACCATATTTCAGAATAGCGAAGGAAAGAATCAAGGCACAATACTTGGTAAATATCTGAACCCAATATGTATCTCAGGTCAGAGGATACAATGATATTCGCCTTTACTCAAGATTACATGTGATCAACCACAAAGGCTCCATTTAGTAAATCTTGAGGGCGGGTCTTCCAATATTTGTATCTCACAAATATCTATGAACCTTGGTTGCAACCTTGCCCCTCATTCATCCCGTGAATCTATACCAATCCAAGTTCATAATAGTCTAAACCTCACACTTGTTCCCACAAATGTGATCGACTACGGAATTTAGAATAATAGCTTATTCATGGATGAAATATGCAAAATAGGAACTTGACTCAAAATAAATTAATACCATAATTATATTAATGAGTTTGAACAATTTCATTCCATTTACAATACTTAAAACAGATCATGACCAATCACTAGAATATCGAAGCCCTAATGCACAAACATGTCCTGCATGTTTTGCTCCATGTAAGAGCTTCGTGAGAGGATCTGCTATATTAAGATCTGTGTGAAATTTGCGAATACATATCTTTCCCTTTTCAACTTCATCCCTTATGTAGTTGAATCTCCGCTCAATGTGACGGGTCTTTTGGTGAGCAAGAGGTTCCTTGATTTGAGCAATCGCACCCTCGTTGTCACAAAAGATCTCAAGAGGGTCCTGAATGGAAGGGACTACTCCTAAGTCGTCGATGAAATTCTTCATACATGCAGCTTCCTGGGCTGCCAATGTGAAATGCCTCGTTCATATTAATTATAAACGTTTCATATTAATTGGTTTCTTTGCGAGGTTTTGACCTCTATATGAGACGTTTTTCAAATCTTGCATTCGTTTTTAAAAACAACTATAACCTTTATTATTGAATAAAGGTCTTAATGACATAATTTAGATTATCTATCAAAGACAATCTCCTCAAATAAATAAGTTTTTACACAACTCATTACAATATGATCAAATATATTACAACAAATACTCCGAATTCAAGTTTAAACAATATAAACAATATAAACAATTATGCCGACTCCAAATCTTGACCTTGGGTTGGCATACGACAGCGGAAACGTTTTTAATATTCACCTGAGAATAAACATGCTTAAAACGTCAACAAAAATGTTGGTGAGTCATAGGTTTAATTTCTATATAATAATCATAATATTTAATAAGCCACAAGATTTCATTTAATTAAATGCGCAGGATCATTACAACTGCAAAAATCATTCATACGATGAGTCGCCTGGTAACCGACCTTAACACAGAGCGCTTAAGATATCTGGCATCATACATTCCACTATTCAAATGTATGACAAGGACCCTTCGAAGTACTAAAGCATTTCCACTATTCGAAAATGGTGGTGGTTGGTGCCCGTAGATCTACCTTTAGGATTTGCGTCAATTAGTGTTTTTCACTAATTCTTAGGTTACCAAGCATAATAGTAATAAGTACAGATATCCGGTGTTAACACCTATTTCCTTATGAGGTAAGGCTTAGTATGTCAACAAGAGACTAGAAGTGATCTAGCTTTAGGAGGGCGGAGTGTTGCCGATTGATTTTTACCCTCGGGAAATAATCCCTGCAGACCCGGTTCACAAGTGTAGAAACTTGTGGGGTGGCTTAATCAATCTGTCGTCCATAGAGCGTAAGAGTGCTAGCCGGATGACTTCTAGTGAGAGAAAGTAGAGAGAGAAAGAGAAGTGAAGTCTCAGCTCTCAAAGTTGTCAGAATATCTGAACTTGTGTAAAATGACGACCCAAGGGGTCTATTTATAGTGTCAGATCTACCAGATTTGTTTGGGGACACGTGTCAAATGATGATACGTTCTGTTACATGTGCTTCGAAATTTATGCTAAATGCGGCGCTCTCCGGCCAGGGCTTATGCGCTAGGCGGCCTTCAGGGCTTACGCATGACGGAGCAGCCTGTACAGCGGAGAACGCTGGACGGACAATCTCCACAAAACTGTTGTTTCCAGCCTTCCTGATGCTATTTTTATGCAACTATTATGCCTTTTATGTGTGTATACGATAGGATACACCATTAAGTCCCCCCAGTTTAAGGACTTAAGCATTTGAAAAATGATTAAGTTGTTAAACTTTTGATAACGCATGCCAAACCAGCCTGTTCATTGCCCACTTGCATCGGGGAAAACATTTTAGGCATTAAATGCAGACGAATTTTACTGACACTGTTATGATTAATTTTTTACGGCTAAGATCATCCACGCACCTCCAGCTGTAAAAAGTGTTATCTTGCACCCTTCGTTTAAACTCACCCATACACGTGTCTCAATCATGACCATAAAAATTGCACCGATGAACCCTTATAAAAACCGTCATAACCGTGTTACCATCACTTTTTTACCTTTGCCAAGATCCAAAAATCATATTTCTCCCAAATCTTCATCGCCTTCTTCAATCTTCAACTTTTTAAGGTTTACCGTCTTCCAAGGTCAGTACACTTCATCTTACTGCTATTTTCTTCTTGTTGATATCTGTTACTGTATTATCATGGCTTCTTCATGGAGTACTGGCCAAGAACACGCCAAGCCTTCTTCATCAAATACTGCTGACATTCCAGAAGTTAGCACGATGGCTTCATCATTGACTAGTGAATATTTAGATGGATTAAAGATTGCCTTTCGCCATCTCAATCAATACAACCCTGTTCTTCCCACCATCGGACAAACTGCTGACAACCCTCCGTGTTCCCCTTACTAACTTTCTTCTTCGCCTTCTTAGATATTACGGGGCCTGTCTTAGTCAGATACATCCCCATGGTCTTCAAAAAATCATCCTTTTTGAAATGTACTGCAATGTTATTAATATAAAGCCTCGCATTAATGTTTTTATCTCTTTGTTTAGAATCCGCACGATTAGCGATTGCTGGCTTACTATTGATAGTAAGAAAAATAATCATTTTGTTGGTCTAAATAGAGTTTCAAACTTGAAGGACTGGAAAAGTCCATTTTTCTTTGTTGATGAAACTGTTATTCCGGAAGAATACTCCGTTGTCAGGGAGTGGGGTGCTATTGATGCTGACATAGGAAAGGGTGTTAAAATTTCTCCCGCAAAACAGCGGATAGTAAATAGCTTGAAAGGACTCCGTATTCTAACCAGATCATATGAAAGGTATGAGGGAATCCTTGTGCTGTGCAAAGTGAGCCAAGAATGGCCAAGCAATCTGTGCCAGTACTTCGTGAGAAAAAACAGGGTAGGATGTGATATGATCATCCTATTATATATATAAATTTTTGTCTACTGTTTGTCATGTGTACTTATATTGCTATTAATATGTAATCTTTGCAGGCAACTCCGTGATGCAGGTCCGCTCTGCTCTTTTATCCCCTGATCTTGATGATGATGTGGAGGTCACTGCTCGTGACAAAACTGTTGAAGAGCTTGAGGCGGAGAGAGTTGCAGCTGAAGCTAAAGCTGCTGCTGATGCCGAAAAGGGGAAAGAAATTGCTGTGAGCAGCTCAGACAGTAAATCCGGGTCTGATCATACAGACACTGAGCGGACAACGGATGATACCACCACCGCCGATCAGCAAACATCGGCATCAGTTGACATTACGGGTGAAACCAACCCTACTCCTCCTCCAATCCAAAAGACAAGAAAGAAGAGCATAGGCTCTAAAAGGGTGAAGAGTACTGAGGAGGGCAAAAAGCAAAAACATAGGAGAAGTATGTCCATTCTGCTCTCTTTTGAAAATGCACATGTTTTTGCTTATAACTGTTATGTTTGTTCATAATACTAATTTGTTTTTGTTAGTAATTTTAGCAGAGTCGGATGATAGCCAAGGGAAGGCTACGGAAGGCGGTGACCGGAGGCCGGAGAGGAATCTTGAAAGTGAAGGAGAGAAGGGCCTGAAAAAGCCTGACCCAAACTTTGCCCCCTTCGATGAATCTGAATTTCATGAAGATAGGCCTGAAGGCAACTCTGCTTATGATTCTCCTCTTCCTAATATCACTAGTCCTGTTGTCACCTCCTCCAATGTTCAAGAGCCAACTCTTCCTGCTCATGTGAGGGCTTTGCAAGCCATCATTGCAAACCCCGCCACTAAAGATAAAGAATTTGCAACTCTTATTCAGGTATGAACGATAAGACCCTCTGCATATATATGCTTGTAATTTATTGATGTGAGCTGTTTGAAATAACTCATAAAATTTTATTGATGTACAGGGTTGTGTTATCCCTGAGCTGAAACCCCAATTCTCTGCTCTTCGTTCTCATCAACTCAGGGAATCAACTATGGCAGCTCATGTACTGCTAAGCAACCACCTGGACTCTGTGCTGCAACTGCAGGAACATCAAGAGTCTATTCTTGCCTTTACTCGTAAAGACATAGCTGAAAGTGCAAATGCTCGTAAAAGAGCTGCTGATGCTGAGTGTGCCTTAAATGATGCGCAGAAAATAATAAAGGCTAAAGAAGTTGAGTTAAAAAGTGCTCAAGATGTTGCTGCTGTTCTGCAAGGGGAAAAGGATCCTGAGCAGGTGAAAGTGGGTGAGCTGGAGAAACAGCTGAGTGCAGAGAGAGAGAGAAGTCTGCTGAGCTACTCCGAAGGGCGGAGAAAGGCGAGGGAAATTTTGCTGAGCTTAAGAAAGGTGTGCCAGGTCTGATAGCTAAGGTGCTTGGATCCAGTCTTGTAGGGATTCCCTACAATGATTATGTTGATGCTGCCTGCGCCCATGTTATTGCTGATGTGACCGGCAAGCTGTTCAAATGCCTTGCTCCCAACCAAACTCCTTCTGATGCCATTGCCAAACTTATGCCTCCTGGTACTCAAGAAAAAGTTGATGAGGCCAAGAACAAATTGATAAATCTGAAGATAAATGTTTATGATGAAGTATGCAGCAAAGAAAACTCTTCTGCTCAAGATGTGCTTGGCGTGCAGTTTAATTGATCTTTGTAAAAATTTGAAACAATGTTTTGTAATAAATTTCTTACTGACTTTAACATTATATATATATACTGACTTTATTGTGATGACTATGTGTGCTTATATGCTTGTTGCAAATATTTTTATGCTTAACGCTTTAAAACCAATCAATTATGCACCTGAGCATAAAATTTCTATACACAATTGTACAGTGTATAATTGGAGCAAATCATTTTGAAAAGTGCATAAGGTAACTCATATGTAAATGCCTTGCAGTATCAAGAATACGATGTCTGATTACGCCTTCCATCATAAAATTAATGAGGAAGAATTATGAAGTGTTTTAGAAGAATGACTATAAATCAATAAACTCTCTGTCTTACGCCTTCCGTCATAAAGTATATGAGGAAGAATTGCTAATTATTTTGCCTCCATACATAAAATATATAACTTCGTTCTATGAAGTAATTTTTTATAATGTTTGTCATGACAAGTATCTGAGTTTTGTATCATGCCTCGGTGCGTTCTAGTAAAACTTAAACGTTTTCTAGCCGATCCCTTGTGCCTTTACTGGCCGGCACAAAAGCTTCTGCCATCGGAGGTATTTAAAAATACGATCCTTCTGTGGGCAGGTTATAAATGTAATGTTTTACATTTGTCACGGGCAGCACTTTGTTTAAGAAAAATATAAAATTATTGTTCAGTACTGTGCAGTACATAAACGATTGATGACGACTTTTAGGTGGATCAAGCCTAATTAGTACGTCCTGAATGTTTAATGTATGCAATTGCTAATGTATGCACTGCAAAATAACCACAATGGTTCACAGTAAGTTTGATAAACGCTGCTTCATCTTATAATTCGAAATGTGTTCTTAAAATGCCAAACAGGCATGAGTACAACGATTGTAAAAGACTGCTTTTATTGAAATGCTAAATGTAACGTCCTCCCAATAGGGTCTGGAAGGAACGTCACTATTATCAAAACATAACAACATATTATAATAAACGAGAACAATACTAAATAGTGAATTTAACTTTAATGAGTACGCAGCGGAAAATGAAATGTCGTTACAATGACAGGAATAACAATATCGTAAATGTTCACATGCAGAAGTAATAAATGCGATATCTCTTGATCCTATGTCCCAGTAGTATCACATAAGCAGTAAGTATACGAGCTTGAATCAAACAGCACCTGAGACGAAACATGCTAAAGTGTCAACCAAAAAGGTTGAGTGAAGTTCATAGGTTTAACAAAAAGTTTGTCGTTGTTTTAGACTACAAGATTTAGTTTGTAAAGTTGATCTCCCGCAGGATCAAAAAGTTATGCCAATGCGTGATATTTAGACTAAACGTTCAAGTTTGCCCCATGACAAGTTGTGTCTGTCCTTGTCGGTTTAATTTCATTATTAAGTAATACAATGACTTGGTCAAATGTATCGGGGACGTTACTCCCGATAGGCCTACCCCCAATAATTAAGCATGCCGCAGCAATTAAAAATATCACTGTAGGGACTTAGTCGGACATAGCCGGGTATAGCATAGTTTAACAGTTTGGTACTTGTGTCTAAAGTGTAAAATTAAAAACAGCATGTGTCTCACCTCAAGTAAAAGTAAGTAAGTTTGCTAGCAATTAAAGAGGGTCTATGAATTCACCTTAGTAAGTAGAGAGAGAGTTATTCCTTGGAATAAAGAGTTGAACGAGTGAGCAGGAAAGTCAACCTATTGACATTTAAGAGTAGTTAAGTGTTTTGCCCATGTTTAAGTTTAAGTATGTGTTTAAGTATAGTTTGTTTTACTAAGTTTCTATTCAAAGTAAGTTACTATTTTTATAAAGTTTCCATTTTTAGAAAGTTTCTTATTTTACTAAGTTCCTATGACTAGAGAGTTTCTACTTTTTGATCAATCCTTAATTAATGATGTTGCTTAATTACGGATTGAGTGCAATAAGATTATAATGGAGGATGGGATGTTCGATGATTATTTTGGGCCCCGATGATCATTTTTCACTTTAACTATCAAGTGATCAACCACCCCGACCCGGTCTTCGTTATCGATTAGCATGATTCACCTTAACTCAACGTAAGAAGTCCTTGGGCAAAGTCACAAGTGAAATCTACAAAGGCTTAGGCAAATGGCAGAGAATCAACAACCTATAAATGAGAGGCCAAGCTCCCTATTTATAGTATCCATGATATCCGCGGTCTGCGAGATGCTCGGCTCTCCGCGGAAAGTCAGCGGATCAAACCGCAGTTTGGCATTTCAACGAATACATAACCGCAGTATTTATTTTCAGCGAATATTGCATAACTGTGCCTTATAATCCGCGTAGTTCTGTCGTTAGCTTTTTAGAAAATAAAATATACATATACAATGCTATGTATATGATCAAGTCCCCCCAGTTTATTATGATGCATTTTCGCGAAGCAAATGCATCATGATAAACTCTAAAAATAAAGAAGTGCATCTTAAAATATCTCGCGAACTTTATTATAAATTTTTTACTGTCCATTTATTACCGTTGTTTTAATTAGGCGAAACGCGTAATTACAACGGTAACTTTCGCTATTCTATCAAATCAGCTTATTTTAACGGCTAGATTTTTACCGTTTTACGCGTCACAGTAATTACAGCCGTTAAAATTCAATGATTACCTTTTCAACTTGCTCGCCCTAATCCCAATTATAAATAGCAGACAACGCCGCACAAAAACTTTACGCTTTCCTTTCCCAATTTCGCATTCAATTTGCAATCTTACAACCGCAATCGTAATTGACAATTAGCCAATTCAGCCTTTGATTTTCTCAATTCGACCTTCAATTTCATCACTTCCATACTCAATTTTTCCTTGCATATTATGAATGGCTGCTTCTGCATCGATGCATACTCCCGGCGGTTTTGTGTCATGTATGACAGAGGCCAAACTACAAACCCTTAGAGAGTGGTATCCGCCACTTGGGCATTTTGTTCCAACCGTGCCCCTTCACGAGGACCGAGCCGATACTCCCCCTAAGGGGATGATTACGGTATATGAGGCTGCCATTTCACAGGGCAACCTCCGTTTTCCTTTAACCAAATTTGTTCGCAGTGTATGCGAACACTACAGGGTTGCGTTAGCACAGCTTCACCCAAATGCGGTGAACAAAATTGTGCTTTTCGAAATGTATTGCCACGCCAACAACAAGCAGCCGTTGTTAACATTGTTCCGCACTCTTAACAGCTTAATTTTATATGATGTGGGATGGTTCTCATTCCGCAGCAAGTTGGGCAATATGGTTTCTCCTAAAGATTCCATCGGCAATTGGCGCGGTTCGTTTTTCTATATTAACGATACCGCGTATGTCGATAGCAACATTCCGAGGAAGTGGAGCGAGGGGATTAATTCGGAAGTCAATGAGAAGCAGGTGTTGGATGATCTTGAGAACGATGTTCTCAATATTTTTAGGAAGGCGGGCATCATTGTGAGGCCATATTCCAATGTACCGCTGTACATTGGACACGTATCAATCCAGTGGCCATGGAGCGACCATGACGCACTTTTAGTTAATCAAGCCAAGAATGGTATTTCACTTGTCTTTTTTCTCATAACATATTTCACAGTATACCTTTTGCCTTGTATAACATTTCGCATTGTTTTTTCACAGAGATTCCTCTTGACCTTGTTATGAGGACCACTGATGTTAGCAGAATCAGCCCTGCTCACCGCCCGAAGGAGGGCGAGGGCGATATTATTCTGATTGATGAACCAATCATCAACGAGCTTTTTATCGCCGGCGGCGAGGACCGGGGCAAAAGGAAAATGGTGGAGAGTTCACCGACTCCACGCAAGAAACGACTGCATACTCTTGCAGAACAAGAGACAAGTGCAAAATTTTAAGTTTACGACTTCTAATCATATATGCGCATATTATGCATAAATTAGCGATATTTATTAATCTTGTTTCAGTTGTGATTTCAGAGTCTCCCGCTGAAACCAATCCGCGCTACAACATCAGGAGCCGTACTCCCACAGATGTGGTAGGAGAGCCTGAGCAAGACCCATCCCTTCCTTCTGATGCAGAGGCGTCCAATCAAGAAGAAGGAGAGGGTGCTGATGAAGAAGAGGCTGTAGCTGATGAGGAAGCCAACAGACTGTATCAGAAACTGCATAAATTTCTTCCTGAGCAAACAAAGGCAAAGTATCGCAGTCTAACTTTGGCTGAATTTGCAAGACAGCGGTTATTTAATTGCTATAACTCGCTCTGTCTTACTATGGATAGCATAGAAGGGTTCACTGATTTATCAGATGAACGTGAACATGCTGTCAAGGTGGCCAACGCTCCGTACTTGAGAGCAGAAAAATTAAAAACGCAGCTGGGGAAAGCGAAGGAAGCAATCGCCCAGCTTAATATGAGAGCGAACACTGCGGAACATGATTTCGCTCAACTTGTTAAGTGATAGTGTATATATTGCTATATTCTCTATGATTGCATACTTACAAGTTCGTCATTATATATCTTCAACTTATAATACCGAACTTGGGGGACTTGATAGTGCGCATAGCACTACCTTGCGTAATGCACAAGCGTGCTGAAATCCGCAATCCGCACAAGCGTGCTGAAATCCGCAATCCGCACAAGCGTGCTGAAATCCGCGATCCGCGATCCGCGATAATCCGCGATCCGCAATCCGCGATCCGCACACCGCGAATATTTCAGAAACTATAAATAGGGAGCTTGGCCTCTCATTTATGCATTATTGATTCTCTGCTATTTGCTCTGGCCTTTATAATTTTCACTTGAGACTTTGCCCAAGGAACTTTTACATTGTGCTAAGGTGAATCATGCTAATCAATGATCAAGACCGGGTTGGGGTGGTTGATCACTTGATTGATAAAGTGAAAGACGATCATCAGGGCCCAAAACAAACAACAACACCCCAATCCTCCTCATTGCACTCGATCCTAGATTCAAATCCGTAAGGAAGACGGATCTAGGCTCGATCAATTGGCGCCATCCGTGGGACACAACAACGTGCTACGTAATCTCGCTGATTAGAGAATTTTCAATCAGATTTTAATGATTGCGGGCAAATTTTCGCAGCATAGTTCGTGATCTCTTCGGTAATTGAACAAATGAGTCAAATCTGGCTCAGATCTGTAAGTCTTCGCCCGTATCATTAGTATCATGGAATTTAATTGAAAAATGACATGCGATACTTTAATTTATGTGCGAATTTCAAGATGTATTAAAATAAGTCTGTTTCACACCTGACATTATTTTATGTCCACATAATTACTTGATTATACTGCGAAATTGTGAGCACCATGTGATGCTTGACACCTGTTGATTTCTCATGCTATATGTCAATATTTGGCTAAGATTAAGATGAATTCAATTAAGTATTGAATTAAACACCAACTTGTTATGTACATATTGCGAGGCATATGGTACAACAAGATCCGGTTATGATATTGCCATCGAATATAAAATTTCGTTTGAAAAAATTGTTGCGTATACAGTTAATTGTTATTGTGTTATAGACCTGATTGACAACAACTTCTTCGCAGAATGTCGGTTGATTTACAGCAGCCTTCTGAGATGTGTACTTACGTTTAGAATACTATTTCTAAATCAGCCTTTTTATGGCTTGAAAATAGCTTGATTAAATAGTTATAATGGGTTGAATTGCAGCTCATCTTTGCTAAAAAATAAAAAAAAAAAAAAAGAAGCGAATAGTTTGACTTCATAACTTTGCACGCACACTTGGCGTTGCCCAAACTCAGCTCGCATGTGAAATTTGAGGAAATTAGGTGCAATATTATTGCGCATGATTTGTTGATATTTTGAGGTTTTTGCGGCATGAACACACAAAAGTAAGCTGCAATGACATTTACGCTGCCTTAATTGTTACCTAATATTGGCGTTAACGATAATGAGCGTACTAAGACTTCGCGGTGCCCGGTTGTATAGCCCGAGCATGGTCTTGAAAACAGCTCTTATTTAGCTTTTAAAGATTGTGCAATCAGACTTCGCGGTGCCTGATTGAGGCCCGAGCACGGTCTTGCAAATAGCTCAAATTTTGCTTTGAAACATCGCGTATGCAGACTTCGCGGTGCCCGATTGAGGCCCGAACAAGGTCTTGCAAGTAACCTCGACTTTCGCTTTCAAACAAATGCATATTCAGTCTTAAAGGTGCCCGATTATGGCCTGAGCATGGTCTTGAAAAACTGCCTAACCATGGCTTTAGAAACGTTACCCACTCAAATTTCGCGTTGCTTATTTGTAACTCGGATGATATCTTGCAACGACGGCTTTGCCCGCTTTGAAAGTACCGATTACTGCATTATGTGCAGTTAATATGTTGCTAGATCAATATTAATAAAGAAGAAGCGATGTTCATGTTTTTATGACATCGTCACGCGGATTATAATGAAAAAATAAAAATTGAATTTAATCATCCTAGATTAAATACGTATGACAAAAGTGGTGCATGAAGAAGCATGCCATCAGTGCTACATTTTTTAATTGCAAAAATGATGCTTGGGAAATTGATTTACAGATAGCCATGCATAAGTGCTACTTGTGAAAGAACAGCAGAATATTTGGTGAATTTCCACGCTGCTCAAATGGGTTTGCGTGCATAACACGTGTTAAACGCAAGTTTAGTTAACAAGAGAATGCTACTCCACGTGATATCATATTTTTGGATGAATTGTTCATGAGTGTGCATGATGAAGAATATTATTTTAATTCAGGCCATGAGGAGTGTTCTACACGTGCAATAACATTGCGAAGTGTTCTTTTGTGGTTAAAAGCAACACACATATGCGCAACAAATAAAGATAATACACGTGTAACAAAAAGGAAAATACGTGGAGGTGTTTGGTTGCAATATGTGAAAGCACATAATGGGTCGTACACTAGCATAAAAAAATTCGCGGTGTTCGAAACTGCTGAAGTTAGCAAAAAAATTTGCGGTGTTCGAAACCGCTGAAGTTAGCAAAAATTCGCGGTGTTCGAAACCGCTGAAGTTAACAAAAATTCGCGGTGTTTGAAACCGCTGAAGTTAGCAAAAATGCGCGGTGTTCAAAACCGCTGAAGTTAGCAAAAATGCGCGGTGTTCGAAACCGCTGAAATTAGCAAAAAAATTCGCGGTGTCCGAAACTGATCAAATGAAAGCAAAAGTAAATGAATTCGTGGTTACATTGCTTAAAAGCATGGCCTTAATTATTGATTGATTTTGCACACGATGCATGAGGTCATGAGGGCTAAAACCATATGTTCTTATAATACAAATGCACGTTGGCGAGATAGGCTTAAAATACGTCATGTGTTATATGTTATATTAACATAAGCTTCAATTGACTTGCTTCATATATGCTTCGGGCAAATTTCTCAAGAATATTATATTATGCAAAAAAGCGTCAAATCGTGGTCAAATTTTATCAAGTGCGGACGCGTACTTTGATTTTTCAATTGAAAACCACTTGGCGTGTGAAAATACAATGAATGCCTAAGCGATGAAGAAAGCCCGCTTGGATGAATCACATGAAATTGCATGTGTTTGCGAAATATTGCGAAAGGAACTTAAAATCCTAAGTATTTAATTTTGCCAATACTTAGATGCTTCGCAATGCTAATTGATTGCCTAAGGATCGATTTGTCGGACTTAGAAGATTCATAATATATAAAAGATTGTTTCGCATAAGTACGTGTTTATTATGTGCACAATAATAAACATGGAAATTGCAAAGGACAAGTCTAGAAATTATGAATATATAACAAAGCGCTATATAAATAAACGTTGCAACATGATTTTTTTCTTTGATAAACAAGCGCCATGCGTTGCGCATAACTTCACGAGCAAAGCATATTGTACACTTAGAGTTCGACATCATATACTTTCAGTTTATAATATCGAACTGGGGGGACTTGATAGTGTATATATTGCTATATTCTCTATGATTGCATACTTACAAGTTCGTCATTATATATCTTCAACATATAATACCGAACTTGGGGGACTTGATAGTGCGCATAGCACTACCTTGCGTAATGCACAAGCGTGCCGAAATCCGCAATCCGCACAAGCGTGCTGAAATCCGCAATCCGCACAAGCGTGCTGAAATCCGCGATCCGCGATAATCCGCGATCCGCAATCCGCGATCCGCACACCGCGAATATTTCAGAAACTATAAATAGGGAGCTTGGCCTCTCATTTATGCATTATTGATTCTCTGCTATTTTCTCTGGCCTTTGTAATTTTGACTTGAGACTTTGCCCAAGGAACTTTTACATTGTGCTAAGGTGAATCATGCTAATCAATGATCAAGACCGGGTCGGGGTGGTTGATCACTTGATTGATAAAGTGAAAGACGATCATCAGGGCCCAAAACAAACAACAACATCCCAATCCTCCTCATTGCACTCGATCCTAGATTCAATTCTGTAAGGAAGATGGATCTAGGCTCGATCATTAAGTATCTTCCCGAGTTCGCAGATAAAGTGATGGACTCAAAACCCGTTACTGAAAAATTTCAAGCTTATTCTCAAGCTGCCAAACTTGCCACTCGCTGCGAGTGGTATGACTTACTATGCAAGCTCGGCGATCTATCCAAACCCCTTCCATCAGACTTAGCCGACGAAATATGTTCAACGGATGATGCTCGCGAAGCATTAAAAGTGGCTAAGAAAGAGGTGGAGAAGGTGAGCATTCCAGCTTTGGAAGAGTTATGTCAGCGTGAAGGTGTGACATTCGCTGACATTAAAGCGTTGAAGCTTTAGTTTATAGTTGGTTTATTTTAATGTATGCGTGCAATTTATGAATTGCTTTTTTGTAACTATCTGCGACTTGTTCGCTTTGTTAATATAACATTATTCGCACTTTATTTATCATTCGCAGTTGCAACTTCTTTTATTTATATAGCGCTTTTACTTTAATTATTCATAATTCAGACTTGTCCATTGCAATTTCCGCATTCGTTATTGTGCACATAACAAAGCGTACTTTGTGCGAAACAATCTTTTAACATTATGAATCTTCTAAGTCCGACAAAACGATCCTTAGGTAAAATATAGCATTGCGAAGCATCTAAGTGTTGGCAAGATCAAACACTTAGGAAAATTTATCCTTTCGCAATTTTTATTAACATAAGTGGGCAATTTCATCACTTGGCTTTTCTGCAAAGTATTTCGCAATACAGTTATGTATTGATATATTATTTTAAGCAGGTCATGTTTAGCGAAAACAATGCCACCTTACTTAAAGCATCCGCAGAGCAAACATTAACTTAGTGTTTCAAAAAGATAAGTATTTGTATTCTGCGAAATAAACACTACGCGTGGCCACACGCAGTGTTTTCGCTGTTTAAAGAAACAAGTACTAACACTGAAATTAACTTCGCTTTATTCTTTATTAATTCGCATTACATTATTCAAATCATGAACATAACATGTCTCGCATTAATGGAATTTCAATACAATATTTTGTTAATCATTTTCGCACTAAGCAGGGTTAACTGAATGCCCTTCAACACACATATCCGCACTTGTCATAACCAAAGCACATGAAGGCTCCATTTCCGCAGAAATCAGTGTGCCAATACCCTTATTAGCAGAAAACTTTAGCATACCATGTATTGTAGATGGTATAGCGCCAAACATGCGCAAAACTGTGCGGCCAAGTATCATATTGAACCGCGATTGATTCCGCATAATGTACAAATTAAATAAGGCTTGATGCCTTAGCGACTCATCGCTATCATCAACCAATTCCATTTGTAATTCCAATTGGCCAACAGGCCATGATGATTCTCCCGAAAAACCAGCCAATGAAACTGCAGTAGGTTTCAAAAAAGCCTGAATTTGTGCGGGCAGCTTGAGAAAACATCGTTCGTACATGATATCTACACTGCTACCAGTGTCAACATGTACCTTCATGATTATAATGCCGGTATTAGCAACACGACATGAAATAACCACGGGCTTATCAACATCCGCATTCAAACGCGCTGAGGGAAATGTAATAGAGGGACATTTCCAGCTAACAATTTGCGCCGAAATTTGCAGCACTGACATTTCACCGTGCACTTCCACCACATTAATCACTTGTACCCCGCGCTGATTTTCTTTCTTATTTACCATCCGTACTCCCAAATTTTTCACCGCAGGAGCTTTCCGCTCAACCGCGTTTGGGGCACTCGAACCATTAGCTTCAGCTGGCATAATGATCGCATTCGCAGTGCTGGATGAGTTCTGCGCCAACAAATGGTCTAACTTACCCTGTTCATACGCTTCCGCAATAAATTCCGCTAAATCTCTGCAGCGATTGGTGTCATGACCGTAATCATCGTGAAAGACAAAAAACTTTGATCTGTCACGCCTGCTGTTTTCTCCCAATGGCTGCGGATCAGGGAAAGACTTAGCAACTCGATCTTGCAGTAAGATTTCTTTGGGCGTTTTTGTTAGCATCTGAATGATATTGAATGACTCATTATTCCACTTGCGCGTAGAATAGCGGTTATTACGGCCATATGAATTGTTATCGTTCTGACCTTGAAACCTGTCATTACACTGATATCCGCCGCCACCATTTCTTCGTGAAAAGCCTGGACCGCAATAGCTATCGCTGTTACTATCACTGAAAGAGTCATTGTCATCTCGCCAACTTTTATCTCTACCCCAGCCACATGCAGGGGTAATACTGCTATCTTCTCCTCCGCGGATATAATCATAAGTTTCCTGTTGCACTTTTGCGAATGTCTGCAGGACATCTTTTCTTAATCGCCGCACAAGCGTAGGGTGTCGCTGTGGGTTCATAGCATGCAAGAAACCAGAAATTTTCTGATCTTCATTCAACCGCGGAATTTTCTGGCACTCATAAATATACCGCGTAAGTAGCGCACTTAGAGTCTCCTTGTTGCCTTGTTTAATATCGTGACACTCTATATGTGTCTTTTTCTGTGGTAATAAATTTTGAAACTGCAGCAAAAACTTTTCTCGCAGATCCACAAAGCCAACGATACTGCGAGATGGCAAGCTGTGAAACCATTCCCTTGCTGACCCCTGCAAGGCCATAGGAAACACTCTACATGCGACTGGTTCATCCCAGTTGTAAGTGCTTACGACGCCCTCAAAGCGTTGCAGAAAATCCAAGGGATCAGTGAGGCCTGAGTAAACTCCCAACGTCGCCAGCACAATCGGCGAAGAAACAATTGGATAGTCAGAAATGTGCTGGACAAATTTATCTGCAGCAGTGGTAATTTCTGTTGCCTTTTTTGCGCGAATGTCTGTGTTATCCGCACAGAATTTGGTAAGCATATCTTGCAGAAAATTTGGCTGATCGAACTTATGCTGCATTGATTTCGGCGCAATGCTTCTGAAAGCATCCGCTAAAAAATTTTGGGAGTTTTCTCTGCGCGCAGCTTCAGACGCTTCACCTTCCTCCCCATAGCGAGGGAAAGGTGATAGTGGTCACTTTCGCTTGACGTATGGATTTTTAACAAACTCTTCTGCGCTGTCTGAGTCATCAGAAAATTCATCTTTCTGCCTTGTCGCTTTCGCCAATCTGGACTTGTGTGCGGAACGCGCGTGGATTTGATCATCCGTGTTATCACTATCGCTGTCATTGTGCTCAAGAACCAACCGATCACTTTGTGATCCTGAACCACTTAATGGCCATAAGTATGTGCGCGGTATGCGAGATTCACAATTATGCTTAGCGTCTCTTTTGGCTTGCTCAATAGCAGTATTAACAATTTTCTCAGTGCGTAAACTGGATTTTCCCGATAAGATTTTCGCTCGCTTTCCTTCAGCGATTGATTCTTCGCGATTTTGCAATAACGTTCTGCGTGCGATCATTTTTTCAGCGGCAGCTTTAGGCTGCGAATCGTTAGCATTGTTTGCATTAGATTTTTTAGCATTCGTTTCCTGAACCGATTTTCCCGCAGTAACACTTGCATCTGTTTGCATTGGAAATACGATAACGTTCTGCGAATCGCCAGGCAATGCATCAGCATTCGCAGAGACGCCAGTTTGTTTTGCATTCGACGTCATGATTGTTAAGCAGATTAACAATTTGCGTATTGGAAAAAACACCTGCAAATCATCACAACAAAAACACGATTTGAAATTAAACCGTTGAATTAATTGTTTAATCGGGGTAAAACAAAAAAATTTTAGTTTAATTTGTAAAACGTGTCCCACGGATAGCGCCAATTGATCAATCCTTAATTAATGATGTTGCTTAATTACGGATTGAGTGCAATAAGATTATAATGGAGGATGGGATGTTCGATGATTATTTTGGGCCCCGATGATCGTTTTTCACTTTAACTATCAAGTGATCTACCACCCCGACTCGGTCTTCGTTATCGATTAGCATGATTCACCTTAACTCAATGTAAGAAGTCCTTGGGCAAAGTCACAAGTGAAATCTACAAAGGCTTAGGCAAATGGCAGAGAATCAACAACCTATAAATGAGAGGCCAAGCTCCCTATTTATAGTATCCGTGATATCCGTGGTCTGCGAGATGCTCGGCTCTCCGCGGAAAGTCAGCGGATCAAACCGCAGTTTGGCATTTCAACGAATACATAACCGCAGTATTTATTTTCAGCGAATATTGCATAACTGTGCCTTATAATCCGCGTAGTTCTGTCCTTAGTTTTTTAGAAAATAAAATATACATATACAATACTATGTATATGATCACTTTTATCAGTGTTTTCCATTTTAGGATACTTGCCGTATTAGATAAGCTTCCAATCACCCCTTTCCCTTCGAATGGCTAATTTAGATCTAGGGGCTTGAGCCATAGGACCCTTTAAATCGAAAATCCAAACCCTCTGCCTAGAATCTCATAGAAACCATTCGTCAAGAAAGTTCGAAGATCTATACATCTCTAATACATATCCCAAAATGTTTTTATGTTACAATATAAGTAGTAGGTTATAGGTGCTAGTAATAGTAATAATGTATACATGTTATTTATTTTATTTTTAATTGCATATAATTTATAACTTTATTTACATATTTCGGTAAAAATAATAACCGAAGTAAAAAGTAAAAAGTAAAAAAGTAAAAAGTAAAAAAAATAAAAAGTAAGAGAAGAATACTTACTAGTAGTAATTCTTCAAAGAGAGAATGAGAGAAATTTTGGTGTGAGTTTGAATGAGAAATGAGTGGTATTTATACTTGAAAAAATTAGGTAAAAAGAATAAAATAATTAAAAAAAATAAATATTTAATTCTTAATGGGATTAAAAAGTATTAAATGTTAGGTCATGGGATAATGCACAAAATAAAATAATAAAAGTAGTTTTTCCATTAAAATTTTTAATTAAAAAGTAATTTATTTATTTATTTATTTATTTATTTTTATTTATTTTAAGGATTTTTTTTATGTAAGTAAACAAATTTATTTAATGTTTTTCCAAGAATATTTGTCAATAATATTTTATTTTATTTTTATTTTTTTTATTTAATTAATAAATAAAAATTTTGCATAAAAATAATAAATAATTCGGTATTTTGTATTTTTAATAATAATTATGATTTTAATTATTAAACTATAGCTTTAGTAAGTTTGTAAATATTATTACATTTATATATAATTGGATTTATTATATAGTTAAATATATAATACATTAACTAAATAATAAAAGTGATACAAAGTTTATATACTTAGTTAAATTATTTCAAATTATATAAATTAATAATATATTATTTATTTAAGCGTACATTGTTGACTAAAAATTACTATTCGGTCAATATTTAAATGTATATAACAACCCTTAATACATATAGTCAGACATATAACCCTAGGGTTAATTCTGTAATTTAGAAGTCGAAAAGTGAGAGTTGTTACAGTACCTCCCCGTTAATAAAAACTTCGTCCCGAAGTTTTAGGTAGACTTCTCGGATGCATCAGCGGTTGAGAAGAGATGGGGATATTTCTGTTTCATTTGGTCTTCACGTTCCCAGGTATACTCGGGGCCACGTCGTGAATTCCAACGGATCTTAACAATAGGTATGGTGCTTTGTTTTAAGCGTTTAGCAGATCGGTCCATGACTTCTACGGGTTCCTCTATGAAGTGCATTTTATCATCAATGCGAATGTCATCCAAAGGAATAACGAGAGTGTCATCAGCGAGACACTTTTTAAGATTCGAGACATGAAATACGTTGTGTATGCTGCTAAGTTCAGCAGGTAATTCTAATCGATAAGCCACGGGTCCGATCCTTTCAGTAATCTTGAAGGGTCCAACAAGTTTGCTTCTTTTACCAAAATGAATGACGCCTTTCCAAGGAGATACTTTTAACATGACTTTGTCACCAACTTGGAATTCCAAATCTTTCCGACCTTTATTAGCATAGCTCTTCTGTCGGCTGCGGGCAGTTTCCATTCGTTTCTTAATCTGAACTATCTTTTCGGTTGTCTCGTGTATGATTTCAGGACCAGTTAACTGTCTGTCCTCTATTTCATCCCAGCACAGTGGGGATCTACATTTTCGTACGTATAAGGCCTCAAAAGGTGCAACCTTAATACTTGAGTGGTAACTATTATTGTAAGAGAATTCAACTAAAGGCAAATGTCTATCCCAGCCTTTGCCGAAGTCGATAACACAAGCACGAAGCATATCTTCCAATGTTTGAATGGTTCGTTCACGTTGACCATCGGTTTGCGGATGATAAGCAGTACTCATGTCGAGTTGAGTTCCAAGAGCAGATTGTAAGGATTTCTAGAATCTGGAAGTGAATCTACTGTCGCGATCGGATATTATTGATATAGGAACACCATGACGAGAGACAATTTCTTTGATATATAGTTGTGACAATCTCTCCATCTTGTCGGTCTCCTTGATCGGTAAGAAATGAGCAGATTTAGTAAGACGATCTACTATGACCCATATAGAATCATTGCCACTAGAAGTCTTGGGCAATTTAGTAATATAGTCCATAGCGATACATTCCCACTTCCACTGCAGAATATCGGGTTGTGTCAACAGACCAGAAGGCTTTTGATGTTCAGCCTTGACTTTCAAACAAGTGAGACACTTACTAACATAAGTAGCAATGTCGGCTTTCATATTAGGCCACCAGTAGAATTTCTTCACATCGTGGTACATCTTACTGGAACCCGGATGAATAGAATACCTAGTCTTATGCGCTTCATCCAAGACTAGTTCACGGAGATTACCGAAGCGAGGAACCCAAATTCTGTTGCCAAAGTACCGTGTACCATTAGCTTTCACTTGGAGTTGGTTCTCGAAACCGATAGGTCCTTCACCTTCGATAAGTGTTGGTTTAATAGCTTCCAGTTGAGCTTCGCAGATTCGTGATATAAGATTTGATTTGATTTTCAGGTTTAAGGCACGAACACGTTTAACATCATCTTTTCGACTAAGGGCATCAGCAACTACGTTTGCCTTGCCAGGATGATATTCCATCTTACAGTCATAATCGTTCAATAACTCGAGCCATCGGCTTTGCCTCATATTCAGCTGTATTTGATCAAAGATGTGTTGAAGACTTTTATGGTCAGTGTACACCGTAAACTGGGTACCATATAGATAATGTCTCCATATCTTTAATGCAAATACCACGGCACCTAACTCAAGGTCGTGTGTGGTATAGTTCTCCTCGTGTTTCTTCAACTGTCTAGATGCGTAGGCAATAACCTTTTCATGTTGCATTAAAACACAACCAAAGCCTTGCTTTGAGGCATCGCAGTAAACAACAAAATCGTCAGTACCTTCAGGTAAAGATAGAATCGGGGTTGTGGTCAACTTCTCTTTCAGAATCTTGAAAGCAGATTCCTGTTCTTCGGACCACTCAAACTTTTTCCCTTTTTGAGTTAGCTTCGTAAGAGGTTTGGCAAGAAGGGAAAAATCCTTTATGAATCTCCGATAATAACCGGCAAGTTCCAAAAATTGACGAATATGCTTCGCAGTCTTTGGTATCTCCCAGTTCTGGATAGTGGTAATCTTAGCTGGATCGACATGTATTCCATTACTGTCAACAACGTGTCCGAGGAATTGTACGGTTTTGAGCCAAAACTCGCACTTAGAAAACTTAGCGTAGAGTTGTTCCTTTCGTAAGAGTTCAAGAATCACGCGCAGATGTTGCTCATGTTCCTTCTCACTCTTGGAGTAGATCAAAATGTCATCAATGAAAACAATGACAAATTTATCGAGATAAGGTTTGCAGACACGGTTCATGAGATCCATGAAAACGGCAGGAGCATTGGTCAAACCAAAAGGCATGACACAGAATTCATAGTGCCCATAATGAGTGCGAAAAGCAGTCTTAGGAATATCAGATTCCTTGACTCTAAGTTGGTGATATCCGGACCTCAAATCAATCTTTGAATAAACAATTGACCCTTGAAGTTGGTCGAATAGATCATCAATACGTGGCAACGGATAATGGTTCTTGGTAGTAAGCTTGTTAAGTTCGCGGTAATCAATGCACATCCTTAACGTACCATCCTTCTTTTTAATAAATAGAATAGGAGCTCCCCATGGGGACGAGCTTGGATGAATGAAACCTTTATCCAATAGTTCTTGGAGCTGGTTGGAAAGTTCCTTCATTTCGGAAGGTGCTAAACGGTATGGTGCTTTAGCAATAGGAGCAGCACCGGGAGCTAAATCAATTTGAAATTCAACTTGTCGAGGAGGTGGAAGACCTGGAAGATCTTCGGGAAACACATCGAGAAAGTCTTTAACCACTGGTACATCTTCAATACACTTCTCTTTCGATTCGATCATTTTAACGTGGGCTAGAATAGCTGGATAACCTTTCATAAGATGTTTGCGGTTTTAATACAGGAGATAATATTGAGATTGGAACCACTCTTTTCACCCTGGATGATAAGAGTCTCTCCATTTCCCAATGGAACATGAATGGTTTTATCGTAACACATGATGGCAGCTCTCAATAGACGTAACCAGTCCATTCCAACTACGACGTCAAAACTTCCGAGCTCGACCGGCAAAAGGTCTATCTTAAATTCTTTATCGGCTAAGATTAGGTTGCAGTTTTTATAGACTTTATCGACTTGCATGACCTTTCTATTGGCTACTTCTACTAATCTTTTAGTTTCTAAGGGTTGAGGCTTTTCAGCAAATAGGTACAAAAATCACTAGACACGTAACTTCTGTCGGCACCAGTATCGAATAAAATAGTTGCATAGAAATTATTGACAAGATACGTACCCGTGATAACTTCATCTTCATCTCGGGCTTCAGCAGCAGTAATAACAAACGCACGACCCTTCGCAGCAGTAGCATTAGCTCCAGTAGCGGGATTATCTTTCTTCTTAGGACAATTCGGACTAATGTGTCCCTTCTCTCCACAAGTATAGCATGTAGGAGGAGCTTTGACTGGAACAATAGCCTTATCCTTCGGAGGAGTCTTACACGTCTTAGAAACGTGTCCCACTTTCTTACACAACGCACAAACCTCAGTACACTTCCCCGGGTGATGCCTTTCACAACGAATACAGAAAGGATAAGTACCCTTATAATTCAACCTTGAACTATCCGCAGGTTTCTTATTATAATTTTGAGCCGAACCTTGAGATGGCTCAAACTTCCTCTTACCATCATTACCCTTAGTTTCAACTTGCTTATTGGTCGACGCCCTTCTTCTCTTGGCCAACATAAGATTTTGTGCCATGAGAATCACAGCATCTAAAGTAACCTTCTCAGCAGCAATAACATTCCCTTGAACATCCTCGGGAAGACCTTCAATATACCGCTCAATTCTTCTAGCTTCAGTAGGAAACATTTCAGGACATAGAGTAGATAGCTCCAAAAAACGATTGGTATAGTTCTCAATGTCAGTACCCTTGACCTTGAGTTCCCAGAACTCAGCTTCAAGTTTCTGAACTTGACTTCGAGGACAGAATTTGTTGACCATCATGCTTTTGAGTTCATCCCATGAAATTGCATTAGCATTATCAATTCCTATGGACTTGGCATGAGCAGTCCACCAAGTTAAAGCATTGCCACCCAATGAGCTAGTGGCATACTTTACTCGATCGTTATCACCACAGTTGCAAATACGAAAAATATATTCCATCTTCTCGAACCAACAGACTAGTTCGACAGCTTCTTCAGTCCCCTTAAATGCAGGAGGATGACAGTTTGAAAAATCCTTGTAGGAACAAGGTTTCGGTTGAGTATTAGCATGATTAGCTTGGGCGTTGCCTTGGGCGGCAGCGAGTAACTGTTGGAATTGTTCAGTAGTTAACACAACGTTGTTAACGGTAGGTGCAGCTGAACGAACCATGATGTCACTACATAAAAGTGAACATATGTTTGATAAGTTTAACAAGTTATAAGTTTGAGCAATCACAAGTATGAATAAAATAAAGTATTGATATCGCATGATATTAATAAAACACTTTATATTATTAGAACGAGGCATTAAATAAGCCTTTATTACACGATTCGGAAATAGAAATAGTTTAAGGCATAGCCTTTACATAGACAAGGAATTGGAAAAATAATCTAGGAAATATTAAGATTGAAGTAATCTTCATATTTCTTCTTCTCATCCTCCACCTTCTTCATAAACTCATCAACTTTCTCGTTCCTCGCCTTTTGTTTCTCATGCAGGAACTCGAGATTATCATAAAGGTTAGAAACTTCATTGTTGATTACATGGTACTTGTGGTCCCTTATAGAAAGTTGATTATTCACGCGGTTTTCCTCCATCTTCAATCTAAGGTCAACATCTTCTCTTAGGCAAGAGAGAGATTGCTTCCCCCATCGGGTATTTCTATCACCTTCATACTTCACCAACTTTATCTCTTTCTTTAGTTCAGCATTTTCCTCCATGAGCTTCTTGATCGCTAGGTCTTTTTCCTTCATTTGAAAATCGATCCTTGCAATATGGCGAATTAGGTCATCGGTAGTTTTTCGCAGATTCATGAGCTCGTACTTGGCATCAACTTCATCGTAGAAAGGAGATCGGGATCTTTTCTTTGACGGCCCAGTTTCTTCAAAACATTTCCTCTTGCCTTTATTCCTCGGGGTTGGATAGTATTCAGGAGACCCATGTAACTTTAGAGTAGTATTTGGGCTATAATTTGGTGAGGGAGGACCACCAAAGCCATAAGGTGGACTTTGGACTGGTCTTTCTGTGGAAGACCTTTCAGTATCTTTTTCGGTTGGCTTGAAAAGATTCATTTTGGTCGTTTGATGATAATCAGACATCCTAACATTAGGAAGGATATTTTGATTAGAATCTTTAAGTCAAGTTTATTAAAGCATAATCGTTAAGATTATGGGGCAATCCTAAGTGCTTTAATTCTAAGGCAGGAAAGGTTATAGTTTCCTAGATTGCTAAGGCACCCTAGCTAACAAGTAAGGCACACATAAAAATGCAATCCTGGTTCTCTATAACAGCCTGGTTATGCTCTGATACCAATCTGTAACGTCCTCCCAATAGGGTCTGGAAGGAACGTCACTATTATCAAAACATACCAACATATTATAATAAACGAGAACAATACTAAATGATGAATTTAATTTTAATGAGTACGCAGCGGAAAATGAAATGTCGTTACAATGACAGGAATAACAATATCGTAAATGTTCACATGCAGAAGTAATAAATGCGATATCTCTTGATCCTATGTCCAAGTAGCATCACATAAGCAGTAAGTATAAGAGCTTGAATCAAACAGCACCTGAGACAAAACATGCTAAAGTGTCAACCAAAAAGGTTCAGTGAAGTTCATAGGTTTAACAAAAAGTTTGTCGTTATTTTAGACCACAAGATTTAGTTTGTAAAGTTGATCTCCCGCATGATCAAAAAGTTATGCCAATGCGTGATATTTAGACTAAACGTTCAAGTTTGCCCCATGACAAGTTGTGTCTGTCCTTTTCGGTTTAATTTCATTATTAAGTAATACAATGGCTTGGTCAAATGTATCGGGGACGTTACTCCCGATAGGCCTACCCCCAATAATTAAGCATGCCGCAGCAATTAAAAATATCACTGTAGGGACTTAGTCGGACATAGCCGGGTATAGCATAGTTTAACAGTTTGGTACTTGTGTCTAAAGTGTAAAATTAAAAACAGCATGTGTCTCACCCCAAGTAAAAGTAAGTAAGTTTGCTAGCAATTAAAGAGGGGCTATGAATTCACCTTAGTAAGTAGAGAGAGAGTTATTTCTCGGAATAAAGAGTTGAACGAGTGAGCAGGAAAGTCAACCTATTGACATTTAAGAGTAGTTAAGTGTTTTGCCCATGTTTAAGTTTAAGTATGTGTTTAAGTATAGTTTGTTTTACTAAGTTTCTATTCCTAGTAAGTTACTATTTTTATAAAGTTTCCATTTTTAGAAAGTTTCTTATTTTACTAAGTTCCTATGACTAGAGAGTTTCTACTTTTATCAGTGTTTTCCATTTTAGGATACTTGCCGTATTAGATAAGCTTCCAATCACCCCTTTCCCTTCGAATGGCTAATTTAGATCTAGGGGCTTGAGCCATAGGACCCTTTAAATCGGAAATCCAAACCCTCTGCCTAGAATCTCATAGAAACCATTCGTCAAGAAAGTTCGAAGATCTATACATCTCTAATACATATCCCAAAATGTTTTTATGTTACAATATAAGTAGTAGGTTATAGGTGCTAGTAATAGTAATAATGTATACATGTTATTTATTTTATTTTTAATTGCATATAATTTATAACATTATTTACATATTTCGGTAAAAATAATAACCGAAGTAAAAAGTAAAAAGTAAAAAGTAAAAAGTAAAAAAATAAAAAGTAAGAAAAGAATACTTACTAGTAGTAATTCTTCAAAGAGAGAATGAGAGAAATTTTGGTGTGAGTTTGAATGAGAAATGAGGGGTATTTATACTTGTAAAAATTAGGTAAAAAGAATAAAATAATTAAAAAAAAGAAATATTTAATTCTTAATGGGATTAAAAAGTATTAAATGTTAGGTCATGGGATAATGCACAAAATAAAATAATAAAAGTAGTTTTTCTATTAAAATTTTTAATTAAAAATTTATTTATTTATTTATTTATTTATTTATTTATTTTTTATTTATTTTAAGGATTTTTTATGTAAATAAACAAATTTATTTAATGTTTTTCCAAAAATATTTGTCAATAATATTTTATTTTATTTTTATTTTATTTTTTTTATTTAATTAATAAATACAAATTTTGCATAAAAATAATAAATAATTCGGTATTTTGTATTTTTAATAATAATTATGATTTTAATTATTAAACTATAGCTTTAGTAAGTTTGTAAATATTACTACATTTATATATAATTGGATTTATTATATAGTTAAATATATAATACATTAACTAAATAATAAAAGTGATACAAAGTTTATATACTTAGTTAAATTATTTCAAATTATATAAATTAATAATATATTATTTATTTAAGCGTACATTGTTGACTAAAAATTACTATTCGGTCAATATTTAATTGTATATAACAACCCTTAATACATATAGTCAGACATATAACCCTAGGGTTAATTCAGTAATTTAGAAGTCGAAAAGTGAGGGTTGTTACACTAAATGAAACTGCTCTTTATTGAAAAGATAAACACTGTTCTTGATAACTTGTTGACAAATTGCTTCTTCATATGCCGAGCGCCCAGCGCTGTCCGGCCTTCACACTTGCTTACGGAATGAAAAACTCCTGAACTTCTTCCTCGCTGAATAAACTATCACGCCTTCTCTGATTCATTCTGCCTTCTGGCCCATTTGCAAACATTGATCTTTCCCTTGTTGGCTGCACATACTGTGAATGTATGGCTGCGACTCCATTTGGAGTGGGGAATCTGACCTCTGCATGGGCCGTTGATGTTATGGCGCCAAATTTTTCTATCGCTGTCTGCCTAAAAAGGACATTGAATCGAGAATTTCCATCTAGAATAGTAACAGTCAATCTTTTCTGCTCTCAATAGTGGAAATGTGCCCATAACAACTTCCAAACGAATATGCCCCATGGCATTTATCGGTGCTCCTGTTAGTCCCGAAACTTTCAACCTCGTTTGCCTAGCTCTGCTCTGCACATGCCTTGGAAAAGTTCTCAAACAATGCCAGTAGATGATGTCAGCTTCACTCCCTGTATCTGTGTAGATACAATTGACAAATTTATTTGCTATCTCTGCTGAAATGATCACTGGTTGGACGGATAACGCCCAATTCTGAATTGGCTGAAAGATAATTGGGGCATATCTCCAGCTGTCCAAATTGCTGTTTGATGATTCACCTTCTTCATAATGACCATCGTTAATCCAAACCATCCTGATTACAACTTCTGGAGTTGTCTCACGCTCTGTGATCCATTCTCCGTACTGCGGTTGGTTCCGATTATCTCTTCCGCCATGCGGCTGTAGTGACCCGAACTTTTCCATGTTTATATATATTAATTGAGATTGATATTTACATGATTAAATGTTTCCAACATGTTAAGCAATCAAACTTGTTAAGACTTGATTAATTGAAATATGTTTCATATAGACAATTGACCACCCAAGTTGACCGGCGATTCACGAACGTTAAAACTTGTAAAAACGACATGACAATATATATGGATATATATGGTTAACATGAGATTATGATAAGTAAGTATCTCCATAAGTATATTAACAATGAATTATATACATATAAACAAGACTACTAACTTAAGGATTTCGAAACGAGACATATATGTAACGATTATCGTTGTAACGACATTTAAATGTATATATATCATATTAAGATATATTAATATATCATAATATTATGATAATATAATAATTTAACATCTCATTAGATATAATAAACAATGGGTTAACAACATTAATTGAGATCGTTAACTTAAAGGTTTCAAAACAACACTTACATATAACGACTAACGATGACTTAACGACTCAGTTAAAATGTATATACATGTAGTGTATTTAGATGTATTAAAATACTTTTGGAAGACTTCAAGACATATATCAAAACACTCATACTTAACAAAAATGGTTACAGTTACTTTTCCATTCTTTTCTTTCATCAAGAATTCTAGTCGTATTCTTACCCGTATTATACACAGCTTCAAAACGTACTTACTATGAGTATATACCAATAGGAACTAGCATGGGATTCCACTCTTGATTATGTCATGTATGACTAATCAATTTTAACTTCTACCATGAGCTAGTCAACTAACTAGAACTCCTTTTAACCCCACTCACCACTCACCAATTACCACTCATCATTCACTCCATTTCACTTCCAATTCTCTTTCTAATTCTCTCTCAACACACACACTATTATGAACGAATTTTTCCAGTAGTTAATCATCATCTTCATCAAAAATCACTTCAAGAATCAAGCTATAATCATCATAGGAAGAACACTTCAAGAACACTTCAAAAATCCCTTCAAGTTTACTAATTTACTTCCAAGCTTTCTAATCCATTCCAAGTAATCATCTAAGATCAAGAAACCTTTGTTATATACAGTAGGTTATCTTTCTTATTCAAGGTAATATTCATATTCAAACTTTGATTCAATATCTATAACTATAAACTATCTTAATTCGAGTAAAAATCTTACTTGAACTTGTTTTTGTGTCATGATCCTACTTCAAGAACTTTCAAGCCATCCAAGATCCTTTGAAGCTAGATCATTTCTTGTCACTTCCAGTAGGTTTACCTACTAAACTTGAGGTAGTAATGATGTTCATAACATCATTCGATTCATATATATAAAACTATCTTATTCGAAGGTTTAAACTCGTAATCACTAGAACATAGTTTAGTTAATTCTAAACTTGTTCGCAAACAAAAGTTAATCCTTCTTGTTGGGATTTAACAAGTTTCATAATGCTTAAAACCTTTTAAGAATCAAATTAAAGCGGAAGCATGAAATTATTACCAATTGAACTTGTTAATCTTTAACCTTTTAAAGTTAAATCCCAATTAGGATCAAGTTGTGAAATAAGCTTACAAACTACAAGCAAGAATAAGATGTTATACCTATTCCAAGCTAGTTGAAAGTGATGAAGATGATGATGTTGAATGGAGCTTCAAATGGATGAAACCTCAAGTAGTTATACCCCAAACTTGTGCACCAACACCCTAGCTTTGGTTAGGATTTAATTACACTTGAATGTTACTTGCAAAAACCAAACTTTGAACTCCTTTGAGCACCTAAAAGGCCACGGCAGCCAGCTCCAAAAATGGGAGAGAAAAGTGCAGAATTTTACAAGTATTGATGTGTATTTGCATGTGTTAGTTGGTCTTGTTGAATACCTTGGTTAATATGCACTTAGCATGTGAGTAACAAGCTAAAAGTTAAGTCAAAAGAGCATGCCTACTCCATACTCCCATGCCACTTCCAATTTTTTTATAAACTCATTTTATAAATCAAGATTTTATAAAACTAGTCTTTATAAAACTAGTTTTTATAAAACAAGATATTATAAGATGCATTTTTATAAACTTGCATATTATTTGTAATTTGTATTTTACAAAACCAACTTTGCAAAAATGTAACATAACTTTAATGAATTATTTAACCTATAAATAATTAAATCCATATTATAAGTTATGTTTACATTATTTTATAAAACCATTTTTATAAAATGCAACTTAACTTTATTAATTATTTAACCTATAAATAATTAAATTCTTGTTATATAAATTATACCATAATTTATATACACATCAAGTAATATTATTAAGAAAACCATTTTTCTTAAATTTCAAGTGTCGCGTATTTGATCAACGAACCAATCGTTAAAATCAAATACGAATAAGGTGTCGGTAAGTTTGTTATTGGGTATGACCCGACTTGGATCATAACACATTAGCCACATTAATTTAATACGTCTCTCGGGCATACGAAATACCTTCAATCTCCCACTTGCACGAGAAACATAAGAAATTAATGCAAGTGATGGATACAGCCTAACACACCGTCCATCACCCAAAATATGTTATGACTTTGTGCCATTCAATAACATCATCCCTTTCGAGTTCCCATCTCGAATATGATTAGGTGAATCTTTCATTATTTCCTTTCGTCCTAGATGTCATGTTAAATCCAAGAGATACAGAGTGATCACTCTCTTATAGATTTAACTTTTCAGGCCTTAGACATCTGACTCTCAACGAATAAGAGGGACAAATTCCATCTTGACTACATACGTCCTAGATATACACTTTGTAATATACCTGAGTTCTTCCTTATGTACTACCATGTTTCAGAACAGCGAAGGAAAGAATCAAGGCACAGTACTTGGTGAATATCCGAACCCAATATGTATCTCAGGTCAGAGGATACAATGATATTCGCCTTTACTCAAGATTACATGTGATCAACCACAAAGGCCCTATACAGTAATTCTTGAGAGCGGGTCTTCCAATATTTGTTTCCCACAAATATCTATGAACCTTGGTTGCATCCTTGCCCCACATTCAACCTATGAATGTATACCAATCCGAGTTCATAATAGTCTAAACCTCACACTTGTTCCCACAAATGTGATCGACTACGGAAATTTAGAATAATTGCTTATTCATGGATGAAATATGCAAAATAGGAACATAACTCAAATAAATTAACACCATAGTTATATTAATGAGTTTGAATAATTTCGTTCCGGTACAATACATAAAACAGATCATATCCAATCACTAGAATATCGAAGCCCTAATGCACAAACATGTCCCTCATGTTTTGTCCCATGTAAAAGCTTCGTGAGTGGATCCGCAACATTATGATCTGTATGAACTTTGCGAATACATATCTTTCCTTTTTCAACTTCATCCCTTATGTAGTTGAATCTCCGCTCAATGTGACGAGTCTTTTGATGGGCACGAGGTTCCTTGATTTGAGCAATCGCACCCTCGTTGTCACAAAAGATCTCAAGAGGGTCCTGAATGGAAGGGACCACTCCTAAGTCGTCGATGAATTTCTTCATCCATGCAGCTTCCTGTGCTGCCAATGAGGCGGCAATGTACTCCGACTCTGTAGTGGATAACGCAACAACCTCCTGTTTCGAACTCTTCCAAGAGACCGCACCTCCATTTAATGTAAATACATAACCGGATTGTGATCGAGAATCATCTCAATCAGTTTGGAAGCTCGCGTCCACGTAACCTTTTACAGCGAGTTCCTCCTCACCAGACCCATATATTAGAAACATATCCTTAGTCCTCCTAAGGTATTTCAATATGCTTTTAACAGCAATCCAATGACAATTTCCTGGTTTATTCTGGTATCTACTTTTCAAGCTTAGAGCGCATGACACATCCGGTCTAGTACATATCATTGCATACATGATAGACCCAATAGCAGATGCGTATGGGACTTTCTTCATTCTCTCTTGTTCATCTTTTGTGGCAGGACACTGAGATGAACTGAGAACAGTTCCTTTTTGAATAGGTACCAAACCTCTCTTAGAGTTCTCCATCTTGAACCTTTTCAAGATTTTATCAATGTATGTACTTTGACTTAAACCTATCAATCTCTTGGATCTATTTCTATAGATCCATATCCCCAATATGTATTGTGCATCTCCAAGATCCTTAATGGAGAAGCAACTCTTTAGCCAAGTTTTGACTCCTTGCATTGTGGTAATATCATTCCCAAATAATAATATATCATCCACATATAGTACAAGGAATATGATAGTGCTCCCACTAGCTTTCTTATATACACAAGCTTCATCACCATTTTTAATGAAGCCAAATTTCTCGGCTTCCTCATTAAAACGATGATTCCACATTCTAGATGCTTGTTTCAATCCGTAGATTGACTTCTTTAACTTGCATACCCTTTTAGGATATTTTGGATCAACAAAACCTTCAGGCTGAACCATATAGACATCTTCCATAAGATATCCATTTAGGAAAGCGGTTTTGACATCCATTTGCCATATTTCATAGTCGTAGTGAGCAGCAATGGCAAATAATATCCTAATAGACTTTAGCATTGCCACTGGCGAGAAAGTTTCATCATAATCAACCCCTTGAGTTTGAGTGAAACCTTTTGCCACAAGTCTAGCTTTATATGTATCCAAGTTTCCATGTATGTCGGTTTTCTTCTTGAAAAGCCATTTGCAATCAACTAGCTTAGAGCTAGGAGGTTGCTCAACAAGTTCCCACACTTGGTTTTCATACATGGATTGCATCTCGGCGTTCATGGCATCCTGCCATTTATCTTTATCAATCCTTGATAAAGCATCTTCGTAGTTTGTCGGTTCATCCAAATCAACCGTATAGCAACCATCCACGAGAAACCCATATCTCTCGGGAGGATTACTAATCCTACTAGATCTTCGAACGTCTTGTGTATTTTGATCATCCACTTGATCATTTTCAACATCCTCATGTTGAGTACTAGTGCCAACCAATTGTGTATCATCGGCTTGATCTTGTACCTCTACAAGATCTATCTTCCTCTCACCATCACCTTCCATAAGGAACTTGGTTTCAAGGAATTCCGCCTTTCGAGCAACAAATACCGTTTGCTCGGATGGATCATAGAAGTAATATCCCATGTCATCTTTGGGATATCCTATGAAGATACACTTTGTGGATCGAGCATGTAGCTTATTTGCTACATAACGCTTAGGATAAGCTTCACATCCCCATACTCTCAAGTATGTAAGAGAAGGAGGTTTTCCAAACCACATCTCATGAGGAGTTCGTTCCACTTTCTTGGTTGGGGCCATATTTAAAATACGAGCCACAGAGCTTAGACAATAACCCCAAAATGATAGAGGTAACGAGCTTCTTGCCATCATAGATCGAACCATATCCATTAGGGTTCGGTTTCTCCTTTCAGAAACTCCATTAAGTTGGGGTGTTCAGGGTGGAGTAAGTTGTGAGATAATCCCACAACTCCTAAGATGATCTTGGAAGGTATCGCTTAGGTATTCACCTCCTCTATCGGTACGTAGTACCTTAATTGTCTTATTGAGTTGATTTTGTACTTCGTTTTGATATTCTTTGAATGCTTCAAACGTTTCGTCCTTGTGTCTTAATAAGTAGACATATCCGAAACGACTAAAGTCATCAATGAAAGTAACAAAGTATCTTTCACCATTCCTAGTCATGGGTTTAAAGGGTCCACATACATCCGAATGTATTAATCCCAATAAATCTTTAGCCCTTTCATAGGTCCCTTTGAAAGGCGCTTTAGTCATCTTGCCTTGTAAACAAGATTCACATACATCAAACGAATCCATTTCATTTGATTTCAAAAGTCCATTCCTTTGAAGTGTATGCATTCGGTTCTTGTTTATGTGACCAAGGCGACAATGCCATAAGTAGGAATCACTCAAATCCCTTTTGAGTTTCTTGGTGCTTGTATGGTACATTGAGCTACTAGATAATGTGTCATCGTGAACAAACTCATAAATTCCATTTGAACGTGAAGCCTTGAAATAGAATACATTATCTAAATAAAAGTGGATATCATCATTAACAAATTTAGGATTAAAACCACATTGTTTCAAACGGGAAACAGAAATAATGTTTCGACATAAGTCGGGTGCATACAAAACATCATTCAAAATAAGTTCCAAGCCATTTGGAAGTTTTAACACAAAGTCTCCTTGAGCTTTCACTTGCACTTTGGCTCCATTACCCATGTAGAGACTTGATGTTCCCGTTTGCTTGCTACTTCTTTTGAACCCCTGCAATGAATTGCAAATGTGAGTTCCACATCCAGTGTCTAATACCCATGTATTATAAGAAGTAATACTAAGCTCTATATATACCATATATATATTACCTGAGGTTTGCCCTGCATCCCTCTTGTCCTTCAACTCCTTAAGATAAACCGGACAGTTTCGTTTCCAATGACCCATCTCACCGCAACCGAAACATGGGTCTTCCTTGGGGTTTGCCTTCTCGGCTACCTTTTGCTTCTTAGCTTTGTTCTTGGTTGGGGCAACCATCTTCCCCTTCCCTTTGCCTTGATGGGCGGGTCCTTTCCTCTTAGCCACCTTTGGCTTAGAGGTGTTACCTTTGGATCCACCTTGATCGATTGCTAACACGGGTAAAGCCCTTTTACCCATGCTAGTTTCCGCCGTTCTAAGCATACCATGAAGCTCACCTATGCTCTTATCCATCCCATTCATATTGCAATTAATTACAAATTGATCAAACCTTTTTGATAGGGAGTTAAGGATAAGATCGGTGGCTAACTCATTGGATATGTTTAGGTTAAGTCGGTTAGCACGATCGATAAGGCTTTTCATCTTGAGTACATAAGATGAAACCGATTGGGTATCGTCCATACGACAAGCATGTAGCGCCCGAACCGTTTCGAAGCGCTCGACACGCGCTTGTTGGAGAAACATCTCCTTCAATTGCGTTATCATGTCGTATGCACTATGATGCTCGAAATCCTTTTGGAGTTCGGGAATCATAGTCCCAAGCATTAGGCATGAGACTTGAAGGGAGTCGTGGCAATACTTATCGTAAGAGGCCATTGCCTCCACATCATTCTCATCCGGTTGATCGGGAATGGGGTCCTCAAGCACATACATTTTATCCTCTTGTTTGAGGACAATCCGAAGATTGCGGAACCAATCCATAAAGTTTGTATGGTTGAGTTTGTCTTTCTCTAAGAGAGACCTTAATGATAGGTGGTTCAGGTTAAGTGGTGCGTTTGGAATGTTGTTGTTGTTATTGGCGACCATCTACAAAATTAACAAAGTTCGTTTAAGTATCGATTTTAATTTAACATTCAATACCCTTTTAAATTTTAATTGACTTATTAAATATTAGAATCCAACGGTAAATCAAATTTCGGTTGGGTGACCTTTATCCCGTTATTTGATTTAGCTAGGTAGTCATTATATGACAATTGCAATCCTTTTGCAACTTCTAAGTTATGGGATCATGCAATCCTTTTGCATGGCATATTTATCCCATCAACGCCTATTTGTTCATCATGCTTCGGTGACCCTAAGTTCATGATTCCCAAATCAAGTCGTCCTACTTGTGTAAACATGTAGACTTAACATACAAGTGGTTAGGTGACCTTTATCCCACATGTATGCGAAGTGTACCTTATTCATATTAGTTCGCTCATGACGGTTAGGTGACCTTTATCCCATCAAGAGTTTCCTAATACGTCTAAGTGTTTCCACAAAAGGATGGCGTTTAACTTGTTTGCCTTGTTAATAAGGGATTTTGAGTTTTCGTTAATTCTAGTTTAGGAAAACATTTACACCATACACCAACATGCATTTAGTGTATGGTTTATTTGAAAATCCATTTTTCATATCTTGTAATTAAGCCAATTACTTAATATAAACTATTTTATATGTATGATCCTTATCATGTCCTTAATAACTGTTTATTAATGTCCTTTTACCATTTCAATTTAACCATTTTAAATTGTCGTTTTGCATGTGATTAATAACTTCTAATTTAACCAATTAAATTTTAGTTTTGTTTGTTGTTAACTTGTGTGATTAACTTGTAGCATACAAACATACAATCCACAATCATACAAGAAATTAAAACAACCACGCATGCAAAACAAAGATGTTCACAATCTAGCCATTTTGGTAGGCATTTGTTTAGCTGAAAACAAATGCCACCGGTTAAGGGGTTATAACACAAAGTTAGAGATTTCAAAATTTCCCACTCAATATTGCATCCAAATGCTTCTTCTTGTGTTCTTCATCTTGCATCTTCATCTTTTACAAAATATATCCTAATACATTTTGTCTAGAAAATGAAAATACCACCTAATCTATTTTACATACCAAATATAAAATAAATTACATAACCAAAATAATATTATTACAAACCAATTGAATAAATATTATTACAAACCATAAGAGTGAATTAAAACAACCAAACATACATGCAACCATACACAAGGTCAAGGCTAAGATTGTGAACAACATGCAACCAAAATTTGAACCAAATAAAAGAGCCCATAACCCATTTTGTGACTCCTATAATTTGGCCCAAAATTCACACCCACCCAAAACCATAAATTTTTGCATTTTACAATCATGCATGTACATAAAATGCAAAGTTATGGTGAGTTCAAAAAACATCTCGAAGCATATTTCAACAACTTCGGCTCTAGATACCAATGTTGGGATTTAACAAGTTTCATAATGCTTAAAACCTTTTAAGAATCAAATTAAAGCGGAAGCATGAAATTATTACCAATTGAACTTGTTAATCTTTAACCTTTTAAAGTTAAATCCCAATTAGGATCAAGTTGTGAAATAAGCTTACAAACTACAAGCAAGAATAAGATGTTATACCTATTCCAAGCTAGTTGAAAGTGATGAAGATGATGATGTTGAATGGAGCTTCAAATGGATGAAACCTCAAGTAGTTATACCCCAAACTTGTGCACCAACACCCTAGCTTTGGTTAGGATTTAATTACACTTGAATGTTACTTGCAAAAATCAAACTTTGAACTCCTTTGAGCACCTAAAAGGCCACGGCAGCCAGCTCCAAAAATGGGAGAGAAAAGTGCAGAATTTTACAAGTATTGATGTGTATTTGCATGTGTTAGTTGGTCTTGTTGAATACCTTGGTTAATATGCACTTAGCATGTGAGTAACAAGCTAAAAGTTAAGTCAAAAGAGCATGCCTACTCCATACTCCCATGCCACTTCCAATTTTTTTATAAACTCATTTTATAAATCAAGATTTTATAAAACTAGTCTTTATAAAACTAGTTTTTATAAAACAAGATATTATAAGATGCATTTTTATAAACTTGCATATTATTTGTAATTTGTATTTTACAAAACCAACTTTGCAAAAATGTAACATAACTTTAATGAATTATTTAACCTATAAATAATTAAATCCATATTATAAGTTATGTTTACATTATTTTATAAAACCATTTTTATAAAATGCAACTTAACTTTATTAATTATTTAACCTATAAATAATTAAATTCTTGTTATATAAATTATACCATAATTTATATACACATCAAGTAATATTATTAAGAAAACCATTTTTCTTAAATTTCATGTGTCGCGTATTTGATCAACGAACCAATCGTTAAAATCAAATACGAATAAGGTGTCGGTAAGTTTGTTATTGGGTATGACCCGACTTGGATCATAACACATTAGCCACATTAATTTAATACGTCTCTCGGGCATACGAAATACCTTCACTTCTAACTTGACTTTTAAAATTAACTACACACATGTTCTATATCTATATGATATGCTAACTTAATGATTTAAAACCTGGAAACACGAAAAACACCGTAAAACCGAATTTACGCCGTCGTAGTAACACCGCGGGCTGTTTTGGGTTAGTTAATTAAAAACTATGATAAACTTTGATTTAAAAGTTGTTATTCTGAGAAAATGATTTTTATTATGAACATGAAACTATATCCAAAAATTATGGTTAAACTCAAAGTGGAAGTATGTTTTCTAAAATGGTCATCTAGACGTCGTTCTTTCGACTGAAATGACTGCCTTTACAAAAATGACTTGTAACTTATTTTTCCGACTATAAACCTATACTTTTTCTGTTTAGATTCATAAAATAGAGTTCAATATGAAACCATAGCAATTTGATTCACTCAAAACGGATTTAAAATGAAGAAGTTATGGGTAAAACAAGATTGGATAATTTTTCTCATTTTAGCTACGTGAAAATTGGTAACAAATCTATTCCAACCATAACTTAATCAACTTGTATTGTATATTATGTAATCTTGAGATACCATAGACACGTATACAATGTTTCGACCTATCATGTCGACACATCTATATATATTTCGGAACAACCATAGACACTCTATATGTGAATGTTGGAGTTAGCTATACAGGGTTGAGGTTGATTCCAAAATATATATAGTTTGAGTTGTGATCAATACTGAGATACGTATACACTGGGTCGTGGATTGATTCAAGATAATATTTATCGATTTATTTCTGTACATCTAACTGTGGACAACTAGTTGTAGGTTACTAACGAGGACAGCTGACTTAATAAACTTAAAAAAATAAAATATATTAAAAGTGTTGTAAATATATTTTAAACATACTTTGATATATATGTATATATTGTTATAGGTTCGTGAATCAATCAGTGGCCAAGTCTTACTTCCCGACGAAGTAAAAATCTGTGAAAGTGAGTTATTGTAACGACCCGCACTTTTTCGATCATTCTATACTTATAAGATTAATATTTACATAAATTAAACCTTACCAACATGATAAGCAATCCAAATTGTTGAGATTTATATTTTCGAAAAGAGTTTTACACAACGTTTGACCGTCTAGTTTGACCGATGATATCACGAACTAAACAATATATGATAATTATACGTCTGTGTATATATATGTATATATACATATTTAACATGATTAATGAATGTTTTAATATATCATTTCGTATTAATAACAACAAGTTATAAGTATATTTTGAAACTACTAACTTAAGTTTTCAAAACGATAACTATACGTAACGTTATTTGACATAAATACTTAAGACTTATAATGTTTATACATATATCGTATAAGTAATGTATTTAATCACTTTTAAGAACTTAAATACATAAAACCATATAAGTGTATTCACAAAAGATAGCTATATTTGAATCCTCATTCCATTTTTCACAAAATTTCTATACGTATATCTAGAGTATATGTACTCGTATCATACGCAGCTTCTAGATGTATTTACTATTGGTATATACCAATAAAAATCTGCTCCTTAGCAGCCTTAAATGATTAAGAAACATGTGGAACCAACCATTTGTCAAGTAGCATGAATTATTTAGCAAGAAAACAAAGTTAGGTATCTTTTTTTTTCCTTTATAACCTAAAAACGTTTTTATGCATGCACACCATTTCTTCACCCCATTTTCTCATACTCACACTTCCATTTCTCTCTCAAAATACTCTTAACTTCATACTTGATCATCTCCAAGCATTTTCCCCATCATTTAGCTTCAAAAACAACACTTAAACCTCATAAGAAAACCTTTCCAAGAACACTTCAAAAATCCTTCCAAACTTACAAGTTTACTTCCAATCTTTCATCCAATTCCATCACCCTTTTGGTTCTAGGTTCTTACTCCTCTTTTACAGCAATCTTGTCCAAGTAACTTGAGGTAGTAACTTTGTTCATAACCTTATTCGATTCATATATATATAGCTATCTTATTTTGTGGTATAAAATTTTAACAACAAGAACATAGTTTGAATGTTTTCAAACTTGTTTGCAAACTAAATAGATCCTTCTAACTTAACTTTTAAAATACTTCAAGACCTGTAATATAACTTAAATATATGCTAATTTAACAAGGTATAATTTGGTTTTTCAAAGAACACCTTAAAAACTGTTTTTACGACGTCGGAGTGTAACCGGGGGCTGTTTTGGGTTGGATAATTAAAAACCATCTTGAACTTTGAATTGGAGGTTTATATTCTGGAAAAATGATATTTCTTATGAATATGATGACACATAAAAATTTTATGATTTAATTCAAAGTATAAGTATTTTTGGAAAAATGGTCATTAAATGATATTTTTGTAACAAAAATGATTAACTTCATAAGTTTCACTAAAGTTTGACCTATGACCTGTGATTTCGAATACAAACTAAGGTATTTACAGTTCATAGTCTTAAAGAGGGACTCGATCCAAGGAAGTGGCAAGTTGAATCAACGAAAACGGAGTTGTAACGAAGAAACTATGACCAAAACGAGATCGGATATCTAAGACTAGTTTAGCTACGAAAATAATTGGAGAAAATTAAATAAATCACATCTTTTTAAAATAACATGATATTATATATATATGTACTCATAATTTAATTTTATATGGTTCAGGATCACCCGTAAACAATACGAGAAGATTAATCATAAGATCCCATGATTGTACGCAACACGTCATTTGACAACACCGGTACTTTATGTACGCAACACGTCATTTGACAACACCGGTACCGTGGGTCAAGATTAATCTCGACCAATACATATATATATATGTGACGTTTGTTTAAAAAGAAAAGGTATTGATATATTATATATGGATAGGTTCGTGATATCAATCGGAGACCAAGCCAAAATTACATATCTTCAAGACGAAAGTGAGTATATAGTCCCACTTTTAAACTCTAAATATTTCGGGATGTGAATACATGTATTTTATGTTTTACGTTATGGACACAAGTAACTGAAAAATATATTCTACGTTGAGTTGTACCACTGGCATACTTCCCTGTAGCTTGGTAACTGTTATTTACAGCGGTATTGTAAACGCGAATCCTGTTGATAGATCTATCGGGCCTGACAACCCCAACCGGACTGGACGACCAGTATTCAACGGTTGCACAGTACTTCGTTTCGTGACTACACTTGGTACGGTGTAGTAAGATTTCATAATAAAGGGAATATGTGACGTGATTAAATGTTAAGTATGGTTACCAAGTGCTCAACCACTTAGAATATTTTTATTAAACTGTTTATATACGAAATCTTGTGGTCTATATATATATTGCTGCCGGCACTAAACCTATATCTCAACAACTTTATGTTGACCTTTTAAAACATGTTTATTCTCAGGTGATAATTAGAAGCTTCCGCTGCATCATGTTGAACCTAAGCAGGATCTTGCGTACTCATATTTGTGTCAAAAATAAAACTGCATATCCGAGGATTTGTGTTGTGAAATACGCTAGAAACCGTGTTGTTATCATTATTTGTAAAGTTTGTAAGTCGAAGATTATCGCTAAACGATAATCATCTTTTTATTGTCTAAGGCTTGTAACAAAAATAATGGTTATGGTTTGTAATGTATAATATATGCAGTTTTTCTTTTAAAAATGTCGCATATAGAGGTCAATACCTCGCAATGAAATCATACGTTATCTAACACGTTCTTATGGTTAAGGACGGGTTATGACATGTGGTATCAGAGCGGTGGTCTTAGCGAACCAGGTTTGCATTAGTGTGTCTAACCGATAAGTCGTTAGGATACATTAGTAAGTCTGGACTTTGACCGGGTCTGATTTAAAAACCATTGCTTATCATTGTTGGTTAAAATTTATATGTAAATATTATGTAGTACTAATGGGTTAGTTGTTGTGTGATAGATGTCGGGCTCAAAACTTGTTATCACATTCAGCGACTCCGAACCAGAATCTTCAGATGGTGTTCCAGTCATTAACCTATCCGATGACGAAAATAATATCTTTGGGGAAGACTCACAAATTCCGGATGAACCGACTATAGAGAACCCGGAAAGTGAACCCGAGGAGGAAAGTGAACCCGAGGAGGAAAGTGAACCCGAGGAGGAAAGTGAACCCGAGGAGGAAAGTGAACCCGAGGAAGAAATACAGGAAATTACAAAAGACAAGTTCGAACTAGGAAAGAAACGAAAGGCTAATGAATTAGAAAATTCAAATCCCGAGTTTAGTAAGGATGATGTGGCACCAACTCCACTAGACACTACCACCCCTATTCCCGCTATTCCTATTCGTTCTATCCCGGCATCCAGTTCTTCAGTCCCACAGCCAAAATATAGGCAGACAGCTAGGATAAGCGTTAGGCCATTCATTGGAACTAAACGTCCTAGAAAATAGACCAAACGATGCGCTGCCGTATTAAACCATGGGATCATATAATGTTTTGTATAATATTATTAGTGTGGTTTGCTTAATGTTCGATGTAAGATAAGCATATGTAAAATAGTGAAGTATGAAATGCAATAATTTTCCATGGTTAAGTATTATTTAGATTGTGGTAATTGGTTCTGTACTAAGCTATTAAGTATGAACATTAACGGGTAGGTACTACCCTAGATATAATTATAAAACGCTAATAAGAAGAAAAGGCTTTTATAATAATACCTGGTTCATATTATTAACAAGCTATAATGTACTATAAATACACACTACATCTATAATATTCCATGTGAATAATTATTTTCTTTCATTAGGAAATGGCGCGATTGAATCGAATGACGGAACAAGAAGTCGAGGAATTCATCAACCAGCGAGTGAACGACAGAATGTTATGGGTCAAGGCTGCAAGAGCTGCTGCAGTTAACCCAAATCCTCGTGTAGGATGCACCTACAAGACGTTTCAAGCTTGCAAGCCCTCATCATTCTGTGGAACGGAAGGACCGATCGGTTTAACCCGATGGATAGAAAAGATGGAGACTGTGTTCAAAATCAGTGGTTGTGATGAAAAAGACATGACCAAGTATGCATCGTGCACTTTACAAGATAGTGCACTCACGTGGTGGAAAAATTACGTGAAGGCTGTAGGAGGAGATGTAGCTTATGATACTCCATGGGAAGAATTCAAAACGATGTTAATCAACGAGTATTGTCCAAGGAACGAGGTTAGGAAGTTAGAAGATGAGTTACGAAGTTTGAAGGTTGTTGGTACTGAAATCACCAACTACAATCAGCGATTCATGGAATTAGTTTTGCTATGTCCTGAATTGGTTCCAACCGAAGCACGGAAGATTGAAATGTACAAAGATGGGTTGCCCACAAAGGTTAAGGCAAACGTTACAGCATCGAAACCTAAGACAATTCATGAAGCTATAACCATGGCGAACGAGCTAATGGATCAGGTCATCTTGGATAAGAAAGCATTCAATACTGAGGTGAAGGTATTGGGTAACAAAAGAAAGTGGAATGGAAGTTATGATCGAGGTAATCAACAACAACCTTTTAAGAAACAAGAAACCACAAAAGGTGCGGGTAGTGGTTCAGGCTTTGGTTACAAAGGACAAAGTCCTTTATGCAACCGTTGTCACAAACATCACTTTGGTTACTGTAGTGTGGTATGCACCAAATGTAATCGACAGGGTCATCTTGCTGAAGATTGTAGGGCTCTCGTTACAAATACAAATGGTGCCAAGACTCCTGCCACCAATGCAAATAGAACTGCTTTGGCTACCATTACTTGTTTTGGGTGTGGAAAATAGGGTCATTATAAGAGCCAGTGCCTGAATCCAGAGAAGAATGTTGGACCTGCACGTGGGAGAGCATTTGTTATTAATGCTAGAGAGGCACGTGAAGACCCGGAGCTTGTTACGGGTACGTTTACCATTAATAACTTATCAGCATCTATTTTATTTGATACTGGCACCGATAGAAGTTATGTGTGTAGAAATTTTTACACTAAATTGAATTGTTCATCATTACCTCTAGATGCTAAGTACATGATTGAGTTAGCTAATGGTAAACTAATTAAAGCCGATAAAATTTGTCGTGATTGTGAAATAAATTTAGCCGGAGAAACGTTTAAGATTGACCTAATACCCGTAGAATTAGGAAGTTTTGATGTAATAGTCGGCATGGACTGGATGTCCAAAGTAGGAGTTGAAGTTGTGTGTGCCAAGAAGGCAATTCGCATTCCTTGTAAGGATAAAATGCCGGTGATGATTTATGGAGAGAAGGGTGATTCAAAGCTAAAACTAATTAGCTGTTTGAAAGCCAAGAAGTGTTTAGAAAAGGGATGTTATGCTATTCTAGCACATGTTAATAAAGTCGAAAAGAAAGAGAAGTGCATCAACGATGTGCCTGTGGCAAGAGATTTTCCTGAAGTTTTTCCGGAAGAATTGCCGGGATTACCTCCATTTAGATCTGTAGAATTTCAAATAGATTTAGTACCAGGAGCTGCACCAGTGGCTCGTGCGCCATATAGACTTGCACCGTCCGAATTAAAAGAACTTCAAAGTCAGTTAAAAGAATTACTGGACCGTGGATTCATACGACCAAGTACTTCACCGTGGGGAGCTCCAATTTTGTTTGTTAAGAAGAAAGATGGATCTTTTAGGATGTGTATAGATTATCGTGAATTAAATAAGTTAACTATCAAGAATCGGTATCCAGTACCGAGAATTGATGACTTATTTGATCAACTGCAAGGATCATGTGTTTATTCGAAAATCGACTTAAGATCGGGCTATCATCAACTACGCGTCAAAGAAGAAGATATACCGAAAACTGCTTTTCGGACACGTTATGGTCATTACGAATTTTTAGTCATGCCGTTTGGATTGACGAATGCGCCAGCTGTATTCATGGACCTCATGAATCGAGTTTGTAGTCCGTATCTAGATAAGTTTGTTATCGTTTTCATTGATGATATTCTTATCTATTCCAAGAGTGAGCAAGAGCATGAAGAGCATTTAAGGTTGATATTAGAGTTGTTGAGAAAAGAACAACTATATGCTAAATTTTCTAAGTGTGCTTTCTGGTTGAAAGAAGTGCAATTTCTTGGCCACGTTGTTAGTAGCAAAGGAATTCAGGTTGATCCAGCAAAAACTGAAGCCATTGAAAAATGGGAGACTCCTAAGACACCAACGCAGATCGCCAATTTTTGGGTTTAGCCGGTTATTATAGAAGGTTTATTCAAGATTTTTCCCGAATAGCTAAGCCGTTGACAGCGTTAACGCAAAAAGGGAAGAAATATGAATGGACCTCTGAGCAGGAGGACGCATTTCAAATACTGAAGAAGAAGTTAACTACGGCACCTATATTATCGTTACCAGAAGGGAACGATGATTTTGAAATATATTGTGACGCTTCGCGACAAGGTTTTGGTTGCGTTCTTATGCAACGGAAGAAAGTTATTGCATACGCATCCCAACAATTGAAGATTCACGAGCGGAATTATACGACGCATGATTTAGAACTGGGAGCAGTCGTGTCTGCATTGAAGATATGGAGACACTACTTGTATGGGGTTAAATGCACTGTGTTTACTGATCATAAAAGCCTTCAACATATTTTTGATCAGAAACAGCTGAATATGAGGCAACGTAGGTGGGTCGAGTTAATAAACGACTATGATTGTGAAATTCGTTATCATCCCGGGAAAGCGAATGTGGTGGCTGACGCACTAAGCAGAAAGGAACGAGAACTAATTCGAGTACGAGCGATGAACATAAAAATTCGCATGAATCTCAACTCACAAATCAAAGAAGTTCAACGAGAAGCACTTACTAAAGAAAATATAGGAAATGAAATAATGAAGAAGTATGAGAAGCAACTCGTTATGCGGGAAGATGGAATTCGATATTTTGCAAACCGTATTTGGGTACCAAAGTTGGGTGGATTAAGGAAGTTAATATTGAATGAGGCACATAAGACAAGATACTCGATACATCCTGGAGTTGGAAAGATGTATCAAGATCTTAAGACGCATTATTGGTGGCCTAATTTGAAGAGAGACGTTGCAACATATGTTGGGGAATGTTTAACTTGTTCCAAAGTCAAAGCAGAACACCAGAAGCCGTCAGGATTACTTCAACAACCAGAAATCCCAGAATGGAAATGGGACGGTATTACCATGGATTTCATCACGAAGTTACCAAAGACTGCCTGGGGATACGACACTATTTGGGTAATTGTTGATCGTCTTACCAAATCTGCACATTTCTTGCCTATAAAGGAAACGGATAGAATGGAGAAATTATTACGATTATATATAAAGGAAATAGTTTCAAGGCATGGAATACCTATTTCCATTATATCTGATCGTGATAGTAGATTTACCTCAAAGTTCTGGCAATCACTACAGGAGGCACTAGGAACTCGTTTGGATATGAGTACCGCATATCATCCGCAAACCGACGGGCAGAGTGAAAGAACAATTCAGACTCTTGAAGACATGCTCAGGGCATGTGTGATCGATTTTGGGAACGGATGGGATAAATATCTACCATTAGCAGAATTCTCGTATAATAATAGTTATCATGCGAGCATTAAAGCTGCGCCATTCGAAGCATTGTACGGAAGGAAGTGTAGATCTCCTATTTGTTGGAATGAAGTAGGAGATCGACAATTAACTGGTCCTGAGATCATACACGAAACGACTGAGAAGATAGTACAAATCAAGGAGAGATTGAAAACAGCCCGTAGTCGCCAAAAGAGCTACGCCGATGTCCGAAGGAAACCATTAGAGTTTCAGATCGGTGACATGGTTATGCTAAAGGTGTCACCTTGGAAAGGTGTAATACGTTTCGGTAAAAGAGGTAAACTGAACCCAAGATATGTAGGCCCGTTCAAGATCATCGAACGCATTGGACCGGTAGCTTATCGACTCGAGTTACCGCAACAACTCGCCGGAGTACATAATACATTTCACGTCTCGAACCTTAAGAAGTGTCTTGCAAAGGAAGACCTCACCATTCCTCTTGAAGAAATCCATGTCGACGAGAAACTACAGTTCGTCGAAGAACCAATCGAAATCATGGATCGAGAAGTTAAACAGCTCAAGCAGAGCAACATACCGATCGTTAAGGTTCGTTGGAGCGCTAGAAGAGGTCCCGAGTTTACTTGGGAATGAGAGGATCAGATGAAACAAAAGTATCCACACTTGTTTCTCGATGACGCAAAATAGGTACAATTTTAAAATTTCGGGACGAAATTTATTTAACGGGGAGGTAATGTAACGACCCGCACTTTTTCGATCATTCTATACTTATAAGATTAATATTTACATAAATTAAACCTTACCAACATGATAAGCAATCCAAATTGTTGAGATTTATATTTTCGAAAAGAGTTTTACACAACGTTTGACCGTCTAGTTTGACCGATGATATCACGAACTATACAATATATGATAATTATACGTCTGTGTATATATATGTATATATACATATTTAACATGATTAATGAATGTTTTAATATCTCATTTTGTATTAATAACAACAAGTTATAAGTATATTTTGAAACTACTAACTTAAGTTTTCAAAACGATAACTATACGTAACGTTATTTGACATAAATACTTAAGACTTATAATGTTTATACATATATCGTATAAGTAATGTATTTAATCACTTTTAAGAACTTAAATACATAAAACCATATAAGTGTATTCACAAAAGATAGCTATATTTGAATCCTCATTCCATTTTTCACAAAATTTCTATACGTATATCTAGAGTATATGTACTCGTATCATACGCAGCTTCTAGATGTATTTACTATTGGTATATACCAATAAAAATCTGCTCCTTAGCAGCCTTAAATGATTAAGAAACATGTGGAACCAACCATTTGTCAAGTAGCATGAATTATTTAGCAAGAAAACAAAGTTAGGTATCTTTTTTTTTCCTTTATAACCTAAAAACGTTTTTATGCATGCACACCATTTCTTCACCCCATTTTCTCATACTTACACTTCCATTTCTCTCTCAAAATACTCTTAACTTCATACTTGATCATCTCCAAGCATTTTCCCCATCATTTAGCTTCAAAAACAACACTTAAACCTCATAAGAAAACCTTTCCAAGAACACTTCAAAAATCCTTCCAAACTTACAAGTTTACTTCCAATCTTTCATCCAATTCCATCACCCTTTTGGTTCTAGGTTCTTACTCCTCTTTTACAGCAATCTTGTCCAAGTAACTTGAGGTAGTAACTTTGTTCATAACCTTATTCGATTCATATATATATAGCTATCTTATTTTGTGGTATAAAATTTTAACAACAAGAACATAGTTTGAATGTTTTCAAACTTGTTTGCAAACTAAATAGATCCTTCTAACTTAACTTTTAAAATACTTCAAGACCTGTAATATAACTTAAATATATGCTAATTTAACAAGGTATAATTTGGTTTTTCAAAGAACACCTTAAAAACTGTTTTTACGACGTCGGAGTGTAACCGGGGGCTGTTTTGGGTTGGATAATTAAAAACCATCTTGAACTTTGAATTGGAGGTTTATATTCTGGAAAAATGATATTTCTTATGAATATGATAACACATAAAAATTTTATGATTTAATTCAAAGTATAAGTATTTTTAGAAAAATGGTCATTAAATGATATTTTTGTAACAAAAATGATTAACTTCATAAGTTTCACTAAAGTTTGACCTATGACCTGTGATTTCGAATACAAACTAAGGTATTTACAGTTCATAGTCTTAAAGAGGGACTCGATCCAAGGAAGTGGCAAGTTGAATCAACGAAAACGGAGTTGTAACGAAGAAACTATGACCAAAACGAGATCGGATATATAAGACTAGTTTTGCTACGAAAATAATTGGAGAAAATTAAATAAATCACATCTTTTTAAAATAACATGATATTTTATATATATGTACTCATAATTTAATTTTATATGGTTCAGGATCACCCGTAAACAATACGAGAAGATTAATCATAAGATCCCATGATTGTACGCAACACGTCATTTGACAACACCGGTACTTTATGTACGCAACACGTCATTTGACAACACCGGTACCGTGGGTCAAGATTAATCTCGACCAATACATATACGATGGGGGTTTTTATTTATTTCATTGGGGGTTTATTAAACACCTAAAAATGAACCATTTAAAATTGAATTACTAACATCGGACTGCTAACTACGGACTAAGGAATTATTAAAAGTATTAAAAGTATTATAAGTATATATATGTGACGTTTGTTTAAAAAGAAAAGGTATTGATATATTATATATGGATAGGTTCGTGATATCAATCGGAGACCAAGTCAAAATTACATATCTTCAAGACGAAAGTGAGTATATAGTCCCACTTTTAAACTCTAAATATTTCGGGATGAGAATACATGTATTTTATGTTTTACGTTATGGACACAAGTAACTGAAAAATATATTCTACGTTGAGTTGTACCACTGGCATACTTCCCTGTAGCTTGGTAACTGTTATTTACAGCGGTATTGTAAACGCGAATCCTGTTGATAGATCTATCGGGCCTGACAACCCCAACCGGACTGGACGACCAGTATTCAACGGTTGCACAGTACTTCGTTTCGTGACTACACTTGGTACGGTGTAGTAAGATTTCATAATAAAGGGAATATGCGACGTGATAAAATGTTAAGTATGGTTACCAAGTGCTCAACCACTTAGAATATTTTTATTAAACTGTTTATATACGAAATCTTGTGGTCTATATATATATTGCTGCCGGCACTAAACCTATATCTCACCAACTTTATGTTGACCTTTTAAAACATGTTTATTCTCAGGTGATAATTAGAAGCTTCCGCTGCATCATGTTGAACCTAAGCAGGATCTTGCGTACTCATATTTGTGTCAAAAATAAAACTGCATATCCGAGGATTTGTGTTGTGAAATACGCTAGAAACCGTGTTGTTATCATTATTTGTAAAGTTTGTAAGTCGAAGATTATCGCTAAACGATAATCATCTTTTTATTGTCTAAGGCTTGTAACAAAAATAATGGTTATGGTTTGTAATGTATAATATATGCAGTTTTTCTTTTAAAAATGTCGCATATAGAGGTCAATACCTCGCAATGAAATCATACGTTATCTAACACGTTCTTATGGTTAAGGACGGGTTATGACAGTTATAGTCCCACTTTTAAAATCTAATATTTTTGGGATGAGAATACATGCAGGTTTTATAAATGATTTACAAAATAGACACAAGTACGTGAAACTACATTCTATGGTTGAATTATCGAAATCGAATATGCCCCTTTTTATTAAGTCTGGTAATCTAAGAATTAGGGAACAGACACCCTAATTGACGCGAATCCTAAAGATAGATCTATTGGGCCTAACAAACCCCATCCAAAGTACCGGATGCTTTAGTACTTCGAAATTTATATCATATCCGAAGGGTGTCCCGGAATGATGGGGATATTCTTATATATATGCATCTTGTTAATGTCGGTTACCAGGTGTTCACCATATGAATGATTTTTATCTCTATGTATGGGATGTGTATTGAAATATGAAATCTTGTGGTCTATTGTTACGATTTGATATATATAGGTTAAACCTATAACTCACCAACATTTTTGTTGACGTTTAAAGCATGTTTATTCTCAGGTGAATACTAAGAGCTTCCGCTGTTGCATACTAAAATAAGGACAAGATTTGGAGTCCATGTTTGTATGATATTGTGTAAAAACTGTATTCAAGAAACTGATTTCGATGTAACATATTTGTATTGTAAACCATTATGTAATGGTCGTGTGTAAACAGGATATTTTAGATTATCATTATTTGATAATCTACGTAAAGCTTTTTTGTCATAACCCGTCCTTAACCATAAGAACGTGTTAGATAACGTATGATTTCATTGCGAGGTATTGACCTCTATATGCGACATTTTTAAAAAGGAAAACTGCATATATTATACATTACAAACCAAACCATTATTTTTGTTACAAACTTTAGACAATAAAAAGATGATTATCGTTTAACGATAATCTTCGACTTACAAACTTTACAAATGATAATAACAACACGATTTCTAGCATATTTTACAACACACGTCCTCGGATATGCAGTTTTATTTTTGACACAAATATGAGTACGCATGATCCTGCTTAAATTCAACATAATGCAGCGGAAGCTTTAATTATCACCTGAGAATAAACATGTTTAAAAACGTCAACATAAAGTTGGTGAGATATAGGTTTAGTGCGCAGCAATATATATATATATATAGACCACAAGATTTCGTATATAAACATTTCAATAAAAATATTCTAAGTGGTTGAGCACTTGGTAACCATACTTAACATTTTCACATCGCATATTCCCTTTAATATGAAATCTTACTACACCGTACCAAGTGTAGTCACAAAACGAAGTACTGTGCAACCGTTGAATACTGGTCGTCCAGTCCGATTGGGGTTGTCAGGCCCGATAGATCTATCAACAGGATTCGCGTTTACAATACCGCTGTAAATATTAGTTACCAAGCTACAGGGAAGTATGCCAGTGGTACAACTCAACGTAGAATATATTTTTCAGTTACTTGTGTCCATAATGTAAAACATAAAATACATGTATTCTCATCCCGAAATATTTAGAGTTTAAAAGTGGGACTATATACTCACTCTTGTCTTGATGATATATATATTTTGACTCGGTCTTCCGGTTGATATCACGAACCTATCCATATATAATATATCAATATGTTTTCATTTTAAAACAAACGTTATATATATATATACTTGTTATACTTTTAATATTTTGAATATTTCCTTAGTCCGTAGTTAGCATTCCGATGTTAGTAATTCAATTTTTAATGGTTCATTTTTAGATGTTTAATATACCCGCAATAAACAAAACCCCCAACGAAATAAATAAAACCCCATCGTATATGTATTGGTCGAGATTAATCTTGACCCATGGTACCGGTGTTGTCAAATGACGTGTTGCGTACAATCACGGGATCTTATGATTAATCTTCTCGTATTGTTTACGGGTGATCCTGAACCATATGAAATTGAATTATAAGTACATATATATAAAATATCATGTTATCTTAGAAATATGTGATTTATATCATTTTTTTCCAATTGATCCCGTAGTTGAAATGATCTAGGATAACCAATTTTGTTTCGGTCATAGTTTCTTCGTTACAAATCCGTTTTCGTTGATTCAAATTGCCATCTTCTTGGATCGAGTTCTTCTTTAAGACTATGAACTGTAAATACCTTGGTTTGTATTCAAAATCATACGGCATAAGTGAAACATTAGTGAAACATATGAAGTTAAACATTTTTGTTACAACAAAATCATTTAATGACCATTTTTCTAAAAATACTTATACTTTGAAAAACCAAGTTTTACCTTGTTAAATTAGTATATACATAAGTTATATTACAGGTCTTGAAGTATTTTAAAAGTTAAGTTAGAAGGATCTATTTAGTTTGCAAACAAGTTTGAAAACATTCAAACTATGTTCTTGTTGTTAAACTTTTGTACCACAAAATAAGATAGCTATATATATATGAATCGAATAAGGTTATGAACATAGATTCTACCTCAAGTTCCTTGGATAAGTTTGCTGTAAAAGAGAAGTAAGAAGCTAGAATCAAAAGGGTGATATAAGTGGATGAAAGATTGGTAGTAAGTTGGTGTTCTTGGAGGGTTTTCTTGAAGTGTTTTTGTATGGTTTTCTTATGGTGTTTTAGTATGGTTTTTGAAGCTAGATCTTTATGGAACTTTGCTGGATTGTTATGGAGTTTAGAGAGTAAGAAAGAGTGTGTGTTTTTAGTTAAGAGATTGAAGTAAAAATGAATCAAAAATGATGATACATATATACTCCTAAAAATGTGATCTTTAAGGATAACATGACAAAATTCTAGTTTGTATTTTTGTAATTAGTCTTGCAATGATTCAAAAGTAATTACCTTATACATAAGGCATGAATAAGGGCTGGTTAGGTGGTGATTTGATGTGTATATACCAATAGTAAATACGTATAGAAGCTTGGTATGATACGAGTACAAATACTCTAGGTATACGTATAGAAATTTTGTGAAAAATGGAATGAGGATTCAAATATAGCTATCTTTTGTGAATACACTTATATGATTTTATGTATTTAAGTTCTTAAAAGTGATTAAATACATTACTTATACAATATATGTATAAACATTATATGTCTTAAGTATTTATGTCAAATAACGTTACGTATAGTTATCGTTTTGAAAACTTAAGTTAGTAGTTTCAAAATACACATATAACTTGTTGTTATTAATATAAAATGAGGTATTAAAACATTCCTTAATCATGTTAAATATGTATATATACATATATATACACAAACGTATAATTATCATATATTGTATGGTTCGTGATATCATCGGTCAAACTAGACGGTCAAACGTTGTGTAAAACTCTTTTCGGAAATATCAGTCTCGACAATTTGGATTGCTTATCATGTTGGCAAGGTTTAATTTATGTAAATATTAATCTTATAAGTATAGTATGATCGAAAAAGTGCGGGTCGTTACATTACATCCCCGTTAAATAAATTTCGTCCCGAAATTTTAAAATTGTACCTATTTTGCGTCATCGAGAAACAAATGCGGATACTTTCGTTTCATCTGATCCTCTCATTCCTAAGTAAACTCGGGACCTCTTCTAGCATTCCAACGAACCTTAACAATCGGTATATTACTCTGTTTGAGCTGTTTAACTTCACGGTCCATGATTTCGATTGGTTCTTCGACGAATTGTAGTTTCTCGTCGACATGAATTTCTTCAAGAGGAATGGTAAGGTCTTCCTTTGCAAGACACTTCTTAAGGTTCGAGATGTGAAAGGTATTATGTACTCCGGCGAGTTGTTGCGGTAACTCGAGCCGATAAGCTACCGGTCCAATGCGTTCGATGATCTTGAACGGGCCTACGTACCTTGGGTTCAGTTTACCCCTTTTTCCAAAACGTATCACACCTTTCCAAGGTGACACCTTTAGCATAACCATGTCCCCGACCTGAAACTCTAATGGTTTCCTTCGGACATCGGCGTAGCTCTTTTGGCGACTGCGGGCTGTTTTTAATCTCTCCTTGATTTGCACTATCTTCTCAGTCGTTTCATGTATGATCTCGGGACCAGTTAATTGTCGATCTCCTACTTCATTCCAACAGATAGGAGATCTACACTTCCTTCCATACAATGCTTCGAATGGCGCAGCTCCAATGCTCGCATGATAACTATTATTATACGAGAATTCTGCTAACGGTAGGTATTTATCCCATCCGTTTCCAAAATCGATCACACATGCCCTGAGCATGTCTTCAAGAGTCTGAATTGTTCTTTCACTCTGCCCGTCGGTCTGCGGATGATATGCGGTACTCATATCCAAACGAGTTCCTAGTGCCTCCTGTAGTGATTGCCAAAACTTTGAGGTAAATCTACTATCACGATCGGATATAATGGAAATAGGTATTCCATGCCTTGAAACAACTTCCTTTATATACAATCGTAATAGTTTCTCCATTCTATCTGTTTCCTTTATAGGCAAGAAATGTGCAGACTTGGTGAGACGATCAACAATCACCCAAATGGTGTCGTATCCCCAGGCAGTCTTTGGTAACTTCGTGATGAAATCCATGGTAATACCATCCCATTTCCATTCTGGGATTTCTGGTTGTTGAAGTAACCCTGACGGCTTTTGATGTTCTGCTTTGACTTTGGAACAAGTCAAACATTCCCCAACATATGTTGCAACGTCGGTCCTTAAGTTAGGCCACCAATAACGTGTCTTAAGATCTTGATACATCTTTCCAACTCCAGGATGTATCGAGTATCTTGTCTTATGTGCCTCGTTCAATATCAACTTCCTTAATCCACCCAACTTCGGTACCCAAATACGATTTGCAAAATATCGAATTCCATCTTCCCGCATAACGAGTTGCTTCGCATACTTCTTCATTATTTCATTTCCTATATTTTCTTTAGTAAGTGCTTCTCGTTGAACTTCTTTGATTTGTGAGTTGAGATTCATGCGAATTTTTATGTTCATCGCTCGTACTCGAATTGGTTCTCGTTCCTTTCTGCTTAGAGCGTCGGCCACCACGTTCGCTTTCCCGGGATGATAACGAATTTCACAATCATAGTCATTTATTAACTCAACCCACCTACGTTGCCTCATGTTCAGCTGTTTTTGATCAAAAATATGTTGAAGGCTTTTATGATCAGTAAACACAGTGAATTTAACCCCATACAAGTAGTGTCTCCACATCTTCAATGCAAACACGACTGCTCCCAATTCTAGATCATGCGTCGTATAATTTCGCTCGTGATTCTTCAATTGTCGGGATGCGAATGCAATAACTTTCTTCCGTTGCATAAGAACACAACCAAAACCTTGTCGCGAAGCGTCACAATATATTTCAAAATCATCGTTCCCTTCAGGTAACGATAAAATAGGCGCCGTAGTTAGCTTCTTCTTCAATAATTGAAATGCGTTCTCCTGCTCCGAGGTCCATTCGTATTTCTTCCCTTTTTGCGTTAATGCTGTCAATGGCTTAGCTATTCGAGAAAAATCTTGAATAAACCTTCTATAATAACCGGCTAAACCCAAAAATTGGCGTATCTGCGTTGGTGTCTTAGGAGTCTCCCATTTTTCAATGGCTTCAATTTTTGCTGGATCAACCTGAATTCCTTCGCTATTAACAACGTGACCAAGAAATTGCACTTCTTTCAACCAGAAAGCACACTTAGAAAATTTAGCATAAAGTTGTTCTTTTCTCAACAACTCCAGTATCAACCTTAAATGCTCTTCATGCTCTTGCTCACTCTTGGAATAGATAAGAATATCATCAATGAAAACGATAACAAACTTATCTAAATACGGACTACAAACTCGATTCATGAGGTCCATGAATACAGCTGGCGCATTCGTCAATCCAAACGGCATAACCAAAAATTCGTAATGACCATAACGTGTCCGAAAAGCAGTTTTCGGAATATCCTCTTCTTTGACGCGTAGTTGATGATAGCCCGATCTTAAGTCGATTTTCGAATAAACACATGATCCTTGCAATTGATCAAATAAGTCATCAATTCTCGGTAGTGGATACCGATTCTTGATAGTTAACTTATTTAATTCACGATAGTCTATACACATCCTAAAAGATCCATCTTTCTTCTTAACAAACAAAATTGGAGCTCCCCACGGTGAAGTACTCGGTCGTATGAATCCACGGTCCAGTAATTCTTTTAACTGACTTTGAAGTTCTTTTAACTCGGACGGTGCAAGTCTATATGGAGCACGAGCCACTGGTGCAGCTCCTGGTACTAAATCTATTTGAAATTCTACCGATCTAAATGGAGGTAATCCCGGCAATTCTTCCGGAAAAACTTCGGGAAAATCTCTTGCCACAGGCACGTCATTGATGCACTTTTCTTTCTTTTCGACTTTATTAACATGTGCTAAAATAGCGTAACATCCCTTTTCTAAACACTTCTTGGCTTTCAAACAGCTAATGAGTTTTAGCTTTGAGTTACCCTTCTCTCCATAAATCATCACCGGTATTTTATCCTTACCAGGAATACGAATTGCCTTCTTAGCACAAACAACTTCCGCTCCTATTTTGGACATCCAGTCCATGCCGACTATTACATCAAAACCTCCTAATTCTACGGGTATTAAGTCGATTTTAAACGTTTCTCCGGCTAGATTTATTTCACAACCACGACAAATTTTATCGGCTTTAATTAGTTTACCATTAGCTAACTCAATCAAGTACTTAGCATCTAGAGGTAATGATGAACAATTCAATTTAGTGTAAAAATTTATACACACGTAACTTCTATCGGCGCCAGTATCAAATAAAATAGATGCTGATAAGTTATTAATGGTAAACGTACCCGTAACAAGCTCCGGGTCTTCACGTGCCTCTCTAGCATTAATAACAAACGCTCTTCCACGTGCAGGTCCGCCATTCTTTTCTGGATTCGGGCACTGACTCTTATAATGACCTTGTTTTCCACACCCAAAACAAGTAACGTTAGCCAAAGCAGTTCTATTTGCGTTGGTGGCAGGAGTCTTGTTACCATTTGCATTTGTAACGAGAGCCTTACAATCTTCAGCAAGATGTCCCTGTCTATTGCATTTAGTGCACAACACACTACAGTAACCAAAATGATGTTTGTGACAACGGTTGCATAAAGGACTTTGTCCTTTGTAACCAAAACCTGAACCACTACCCGCACCTTTCGTGGTTTCTTGTTTCTTATAAGGTTGTTGTTGGTTACCTCGATCATAACCTCCATTCCACTTTTTCTTGTTCCCCAATACTTTCACCTCAGTATTGAATGCTTTCTTGTCCAAAATGACCTGATCCATTAGCTCGTTCGCCATGGTTATAGCTTCATGAATTGTTTTAGGTTTCGATGCTGTAACGTTTGCCTTGACCTTTTTGGGCAAACCACCTTTGTACATTTCAATCTTCCGTGCTTCGGTTGGAACCAATTCAGGACATAGCAAAACCAATTCCATGAATCGCTGATTGTAGTTGGTGATTTCAGTACCAACCACCTTCAAACTTCGTAACTCATCTTCTAACTTAATAACCTCATTCCTTGGACAATACTCGGTGATTATCATCGCTTTGAATTCTTCCCATGGAGTATCATAAGCTACATCTCCTCCTACCGCCTTCACATAATTCTTCCACCATGTGAGTGCACTATCTTGTAAAGTGCACGATGCAAACTTGGTCATGTCTTTTTCATCACAACCGCTGATTTTGAACACCGTCTCCATCTTTTCTATCCATCGGGTTAAACCGATAGGTCCTTCCGTTCCACTGAATGATGATGGCTTGCAAGCTTGGAACGTCTTGTAGGAGCATCCTACACGAGGATTTGGATTAACTGCAGCAGCTCTTGCAGCCTCAACCCATAACATTCTGTCGTTCACTCGCTGGTTGATGAGTTCCTCGAGTTCTTGTTCCGTCATTCGATTCAATCGCGCCATTTCCTAATGAAAGAAAATAATTATTCACATGGATTATTATAGATGTAGTGTGTATTTATAGTACATTATAGCTTATTAATAATATGAACTAGGTATTATTATAAAAGCCTTTTCTTCTTATTAGCGTTTTATAATTATATCTTGGGTAGTACCTACCCGTTAATGTTCATACTTAATAGCTTAGTACAGAATCAATTACTACAATCTAAATAATACTTAACCATGGAAAATTATTGCATTTCATACTTCAATATTTTACATATGCTTATCTTACATCGAACATTAAGCAAACCACACTATTAATATTATACAAAACATTATTCGGTTCCATGGTTTGACACAGCAGCGCATCGTTTGATCTATTTTCTAGGACGTTTAGACACAAAGATTTTCTTAACGCTTATCCTAACTGTCTGCCTATATTTTGGCTGTGGGACTGAAGAACTGGATGCCGGGACAGAACGAATAGGAATAGCGGGAATAGGGGTGGTAGTGTTGAGTGGAATTGGTGCCACATCATTCTCATTAAACTCGGGATTTGGATTTTCTAATTCATTAGCCTTTCGTTTCTTTCCTAGTTCGAACTCGTCTTTTGTAATTTCCTGTATTTCTTCCTCGGGTTCACTTTCCTCCTCGGGTTCACTTTCCTCCTCGGGTTCACTTTCCGAGTTCTCTATAGTTGGTTCATCCGGAAATTGTGAGTCTTCCCCAAGGATATCATTTTCGTCATCGGACAGGTTAATGACTGGAACGCCATCTGAAGATTCTGATTCGGAGTCGTTGATTGTGATAACAATTTTTGAGCTCGACATCTATCACACAACAACTAACCCATTAGTACTTATATAATATTTACATATAAATTTTAACCAACAGTGATAAGCAATGGTTTTTTTTTTTTAAATCAGACCCGGTCAAAGTCCAGACTTACTAATGTATCCTAACGGCTTCTCGGTTAGACACACTAATGCAGACCTGGTTCGCTAAGACCAACGCTCTGATACCACATGTCATAACCCGTCCTTAACCATAAGAACGTGTTAGATAACGTATGATTTCATTGCGAGGTATTGACCTCTATATGCGACATTTTTAAAAAGGAAAACTGCATATATTATACATTACAAACCAAACCATTATTTTTGTTACAAACTTTAGACAATAAAAAGATGATTATCGTTTAACGATAATCTTCGACTTACAAACTTTACAAATGATAATAACAACACGATTTCTAGCATATTTTACAACACACGTCCTCGGATATGCAGTTTTATTTTTGACACAAATATGAGTACGCATGATCCTGCTTAAATTCAACATAATGCAGCGGAAGCTTTAATTATCACCTGAGAATAAACATGTTTAAAAACGTCAACATAAAGTTGGTGAGATATAGGTTTAGTGCGCAGCAATATATATATATAGACCACAAGATTTCGTATATAAACATTTCAATAAAAATATTCTAAGTGGTTGAGCACTTGGTAACCATACTTAACATTTTCACGTCGCATATTCCCTTTAATATGAAATCTTACTACACCGTACCAAGTGTAGTCACAAAACGAAGTACTGTGCAACCGTTGAATACTGGTCGTCCAGTCCGATTGGGGTTGTCAGGCCCGATAGATCTATCAACAGGATTCGCGTTTACAATACCGCTGTAAATATTAGTTACCAAGCTACAGGGAAGTATGCCAGTGGTACAACTCAACGTAGAATATATTTTTCAGTTACTTGTGTCCATAATGTAAAACATAAAATACATGTATTCTCATCCCGAAATATTTAGAGTTTAAAAGTGGGACTATATACTCACTCTTGTCTTGATGATATATATATTTTGACTCGGTCTTCCGGTTGATATCACGAACCTATCCATATATAATATATCAATATGTTTTCATTTTAAAACAAACGTTATATATATATATACTTGTTATACTTTTAATATTTTGAATATTTCCTTAGTCCGTAGTTAGCATTCCGATGTTAGTAATTCAATTTTTAATGGTTCATTTTTAGATGTTTAATATACCCGCAATAAACAAAACCCCCAACGAAATAAATAAAACCCCATCGTATATGTATTGGTCGAGATTAATCTTGACCCATGGTACCGGTGTTGTCAAATGACGTGTTGCGTACAATCACGGGATCTTATGATTAATCTTCTCGTATTGTTTACGGGTGATCCTGAACCATATGAAATTGAATTATAAGTACATATATATAAAATATCATGTTATCTTAGAAATATGTGATTTATATCATTTTTTTCCAATTGATCCCGTAGTTGAAATGATCTAGGATAACCAATTTTGTTTCGGTCATAGTTTCTTCGTTACAAATCCGTTTTCGTTGATTCAAATTGCCATCTTCTTGGATCGAGTTCTTCTTTAAGACTATGAACTGTAAATACCTTGGTTTGTATTCAAAATCATACGGCATAAGTGAAACATTAGTGAAACATATGAAGTTAAACATTTTTGTTACAACAAAATCATTTAATGACCATTTTTCTAAAAATACTTATACTTTGAAAAACCAAGTTTTACCTTGTTAAATTAGTATATACATAAGTTATATTATAGGTCTTGAAGTATTTTAAAAGTTAAGTTAGAAGGATCTATTTAGTTTGCAAACAAGTTTGAAAACATTCAAACTATGTTCTTGTTGTTAAACTTTTGTACCACAAAATAAGATAGCTATATATATATGAATCGAATAAGGTTATGAACATAGATTCTACCTCAAGTTCCTTGGATAAGTTTGCTGTAAAAGAGAAGTAAGAAGCTAGAATCAAAAGGGTGATAGAAGTGGATGAAAGATTGGTAGTAAGTTGGTGTTCTTGGAGGGTTTTCTTGAAGTGTTTTTGTATGGTTTTCTTATGGTGTTTTAGTATGGTTTTTGAAGCTAGATCTTTATGGAACTTTGCTGGATTGTTATGGAGTTTAGAGAGTAAGAAAGAGTGTGTGTTTTTAGTTAAGAGATTGAAGTAAAAATGAATCAAAAATGATGATACATATATACTCCTAAAAATGTGATCTTTAAGGATAACATGACAAAATTCTAGTTTGTATTTTTGTAATTAGTCTTGCAATGATTCAAAAGTAATTACCTTATACATAAGGCATGAATAAGGGCTGGTTAGGTGGTGATTTGATGTGTATATACCAATAGTAAATACGTATAGAAGCTTGGTATGATACGAGTACAAATACTCTAGGTATACGTATAGAAATTTTGTGAAAAATGGAATGAGGATTCAAATATAGCTATCTTTTGTGAATACACTTATATGATTTTATGTATTTAAGTTCTTAAAAGTGATTAAATACATTACTTATACAATATATGTATAAACATTATATGTCTTAAGTATTTATGTCAAATAACGTTACGTATAGTTATCGTTTTGAAAACTTAAGTTAGTAGTTTCAAAATACACATATAACTTGTTGTTATTAATATAAAATGAGGTATTAAAACATTCCTTAATCATGTTAAATATGTATATATACATATATATACACAAACGTATAATTATCATATATTGTATGGTTCGTGATATCATCGGTCAAACTAGACGGTCAAACGTTGTGTAAAACTCTTTTCGGAAATATCAGTCTCGACAATTTGGATTGCTTATCATGTTGGCAAGGTTTAATTTATGTAAATATTAATCTTATAAGTATAGTATGATCGAAAAAGTGCGGGTCGTTACATTTTTAAACCTTTATTTATGAAATAAAGGTTATGGTTTGTTTTAAAAATGAATGCAGTCTTTGAAAAACATCTCATATAGAGGTCAAAACCTCGCAACGAAATCAATTAATATGGAACGTTTTTAATCAATAAGAACGGGACATTTCAGTTGGTATCCGAGCGTTGGTCTTAGAGAACCAGAAAATTTGCATTAGTGTGTCTTATCGAGTTTGTTAGGATGCATTAGTGAGTCTGGACTTCGACCGTGTTTTCTTTAAAAATGATTGCTTAACATTTTTGTTGGAAACTATATATTTTTAACATATGAATATTATGTGATATATTAATCTCTTAACGTGTTTGATATTATGTGATAGATGTCTACCTCTAGAACAAGTCCCATTGACTTACCTAATAATAATGAAGAGTCAAATGTAAATTGGAATGATTAGTGGACTGATTCACAAGTTCCCGAAGAGGAACCAGAAGAAGAGTCGGAACCGGAAGAAGAATCGAAACCGGAAGAAGAATCGGAACCGGAAGAAGAAATAGAACCGGTGGGGGAAATAATAAAACGGTTAAGTAAAAGAGAATCCTCAACCAACCGACCAAGGTTAATTATGGTCAATGGTGTTTCCGCCAAGGAAGCAAAATATTGGGAGGATTACCAATTCTCCGATGAATCGGATTCCGACGAGAATTCCGATGATGTTATAGAAATTACCCCAACTGAATTTAAAAAGGCAAAAGAAAATAATAAGGGAAAGGGCATAAAAATAGAGAAATCTAATTCCAACCCCGATGAACTTTATATGTATCATCAACCCCCGAAGTCCTTAAGTTGTAACAATGACCCGGGAACCTCTAAACCACCAGGTTTTTCTAAACCAATGTGGACAACGATGGCTCGTATTAGGGGAACATCATATATCCCTAGAAACTTGGCAAAACGAACCAAAACTGAACAAGAAGAAACGAGCGAGTCGGAATAAGATAGTTGTATTCGTGTGGTGTAATATATGTAATATAGTGTGCTTATGCTTTATGATATATGTAAAAATTGCTTGTATTAATAAGTATTTTTTTTATGAATCTAACTCTTGTCTATTTTCCAGTATAAAAACGCAAAATGGATAGACAAGCCAATATTTTAAGAGACCTACCCGGAGACATGATTGATGAAATCTTGTCTAGAGTCGGTCAGAATTCCTCGGCACAACTATTTAAGGCGAGATCAGTTTGTAAGACATTCGAAGAACGTTCCAAGAATGCCTTGGTTTATAAAAGGCTTTCGTTCGAAAGATGGGGGATATCACATTGGGAAATCCATAAGTTACGATGTGTTTACTTTGACGCATATATTGCGGGGAACCCAAATGCTATTTTACGCAACGGGGTAAGAAATTATTTTGACTCAGTATATCCGAATATAGGACTTCGTGATTTAGAAAAAGCGGCTAACATGCAACATAAAGAAGCATGTTATGCTTACGGGTTAGTAATGTTCGCTTCTCACCAAAGTGAGAACAAGAACATCGGGCTACAACTATTAAACAAAACGTTCCCACAAGTGACGGAGTCGGTAATTGGGGTAAGAAATGAGGTTTTTAGGTTATTACGAGACTGTTGGTCATTACGTAACCCTCGTCCCTTTGACGACGTTACAACACGCTGTCTTATCAACGGCCATAACGGTTATGTTCCACAAGACCAAGGATGGGAAGTAGTCCTAGTAAAACCAGAATGCATGACTTGTTTCTGGACGTATGAATTACGTGTCTTTATTGCCTTTGCTGAACGACTTGTGTACTAGCTAGAATTATCTTCACAACTATCTTGTATCAAAGTTATTGTGTGCTATATTTCATGCTTTATGTAAAATAAGCGGTATTGTAAGTTTGTAAAATATTGTATAAAAGTTTGAACGCTAAATATTATTACAATCAGTTTTTCATATAGAATTGTAGTAGTTGAATTGTATATTAGCTACTAAGTATGAACTTAACGGGTAGGTACTACCCGAATTTAAACTTATAAAACGCTAATATGAAGAAAAAGCTTTTATAAATGAGTTCATATTATGCTACGAAATACTATTAACTACTCTTAATATTCTGTATGATTAACTTGTTCCATTTGACTATTTTGAAGGAAATGGCACCGACTACTCGACACACCGTGAATATGAATGAAGAGGAATTCCGTACTTTTCTAGCTTCAAACATAGCCACAGTACAGGCTGCGCTACATACCAACAATAACCTTGGATCTGGCAGTACAGGAATTCGTGTAGGATGCACCTACAAAGAATTCACTGCCTGCAAACCTTTGGAATTTGATGGAACCGAAGGACCGATCGGATTGAAACGGTGGACCGAGAAGGTCGAATCGGTGTTTGCCATAAGTAAGTGTACTGAAGAGGACAAAGTGAAGTACGCTACGCATACCTTCACAGGTTCGGCGTTAACATGGTGGAATACCTATATAGAGCAAGTGGGACAAGATGATGCGTACGCACTACCGTGGTCAGCATTCAAGCACTTGATGAACGAGAAGTACCGTCCCAGAACCGAGGTCAATAAGCTCAAGACAGAACTTAGAGGGTTACGAACCCAAGGATTTGATATTACCACGTACGAAAGACGATTCACAGAATTGTGCCTATTGTGTCAGGAACATTCGAAGATGAGGAAGAGAAGATCGACGCGTTTGTGAAAGGATTACCGGAAAGAATCCAAGAAGATATAAGTTCACACGAGCCCGCCTCCATACAACAGGCATGTAGAATGGCTTACAAACTAGTGAACCAGATTGAAGAAAGAATTAAAGAACAGACTGCTGAAGAGGCCAATGTGAAGCAAGTCAAAAGAAAGTGGGAGGAAAACGGTGATAAGAATCACCAATACAACAACAATAGCAATTACAACAATAATCGCAAAAATTATCCCAACAATCACAACATCAATCGCAACTACAACAAACGGCCCAACAACAACAACAACAACAACAACAACAACAACAGCAACTACAAAAATCATCCCAACAACAATAATAACCGCAACAACAACAACAATCAGAAGCAGCTATGCCAAAGGTGTGAAAAGTATCACTCGGGGTTCTGCACCAAATTTTGCAACAAGTGTAAAAGAAATGGTCATAGCGCGGCGAAGTGTGAGGTCTACGGACCAGGGGTTAATAGAACGAAAGGAACAAATGGTGTCGGAACGAGTAATGGTGGAGCAAGTAGTGTCAGAGCAAGTTATGCCAATGTAGTTTGTTATAAATGTGGAAAACCGGGCCACATTATTAGAAATTTCCCGAACCAGGAGAACACGAATGGACAAGGCCGCGGAAGAGTTTTCAATATTAATGCGGCAGAGGCACAGGAAGACCCGGAGCTTGTTACGGGTACGTTTCTTATTGACAATAAATCTGCTTACGTTTTATTTGATTCGGGTGCGGATAGAAGCTATATGAGTAGAGATTTTTGTGCTAAATTAAGTTGTCCATTGACGCCTTTGGATAGTAAATTTTTACTCGAATTAGCAAATGGTAAATTAATTTCAGCAGATAATATATGTCGGAATCGAGAAATAAAACTGGTTAGCGAAACATTTAAGATTGATTTGATACCAGTAGAGTTTGAAATGTCCCGTTCTTATTGATTAAAAACGTTCCATATTAATTGATTTCGTTGCGAGGTTTTGACCTCTATATGAGACGTTTTTCAAAGACTGCATTCATTTTTAAAACAAACCATAACCTTTATTTCATAAATAAAGGTTTAAAAAGCTTTATGTAGATTATCAAATAATGATAATCTAAAATATCCTGTTTACACACGACCATTACATAATGGTTTACAATACAAATATGTTACATCGAAATCAGTTTCTTGAATGCAGTTTTTACACAATATCATACAAACATGGACTCCAAATCTTGTCCTTATTTTAGTGTGCAACAGCGAAAGCTCTTAGTATTCACCTGAGAATAAACATGCTTTAAACGTCAACAAAAATGTTGGTGAGTTATAGGTTTAACCTATATATATCAAATCGTAACAATAGACCACAAGATTTCATATTTCAATACACATCCCATACATAGAGATAAAAATCATTCATATGGTGAACACCTGGTAACCGACATTAACAAGATGCATATATATAAGAATATCCCCATCATTCCGGGACACCCTTCGGATATGATATAAATTTCGAAGTACTAAAGCATCCGGTACTTTGGATGGGGTTTGTTAGGCCCACTAGATCTATCTTTAGGATTCGCGTCAATTAGGGTGTCTGTTCCCTAATTCTTAGATTACCAGACTTAATAAAAAGGGGCATATTCGATTTTGATAATTCAACCATAGAATGTAGTTTCACATACTTGTGTCTATTTTGTAAATCATTTATAAAACCTGCATGTATTCTCATCCCAAAAATATTAGATTTTAAAAGTGGGACTATAACTCACTTTCACAGATTTTTACTTCGTCGGGAAGTAAGACTTGGCCACTGGTTGATTCACGAACCTATAACAATATATACATATATATCAAAGTATGTTTAAAATATATTTACAACACTTTTAATATATTTTGATGTTTTAAGTTTATTAAGTCAGCTGTCCTCGTTAGTAACCTACAACTAGTTGTCCACAGTTAGATGTACAGAAATAAATCGATAAATATTATCTTAAATCAATCCACGACCCAGTGTATACGTATCTCAATATTGATCATAACTCAAACTATATATATTTTGGAATCAACCTCAACCCTGTATAGCTAACTCCAACATTCACATATAGAGTGTCTATGGTTGTTCCGAAATATATATAGATGTGTCGACATGATAGGTCGAAACATTGTATACGTGTCTATGGTATCTCAAGATTACATAATATACAATACAAGTTGATTACATTATGGTTGGAATAGATTTGTTACCAATTTTCACGTAGCTAAAATGAGAAAAATTATCCAATCTTGTTTTACCCATAACTTCTTCATTTTAAATCCGTTTTGAGTGAATCAAATTGCTATGGTTTCATATTGAACTCTATTTTATGAATCTAAACAGAAAAAGTATAGGTTTATAGTCGGAAAAATAAGTTACAAGTCATTTTTGTAAAGGCAGTCATTTCAGTCGAAAGAACGACGTCTAGATGACCATTTTAGAAAACATACTTCCACTTTGAGTTTAACCATAATTTTTGGATATAGTTTCATGTTCATAATAAAAATCATTTTCTCAGAATAACAACTTTTAAATCAAAGTTTATCATAGTTTTTAATTAACTAACCCAAAACAGCCCGCGGTGTTACTACGACGGCGTAAATCCGGTTTTACGGTGTTTTTCGTGTTTCCAGGTTTTAAATCATTAAGTTAGCATATCATATAGATATAGAACATGTGTGTAGTTAATTTTAAAAGTCAAGTTAGAAGGATTAACTTTTGTTTGCGAACAAGTTTAGAATTAACTAAACTATGTTCTAGTGATTACGAGTTTAAACCTTCGAATAAGATAGTTTTATATATATGAATCGAATGATGTTATGAACATCATTACTACCTCAAGTTTAGTAGGTAAACCTACTGGAAGTGACAAGAAATGATCTAGCTTCAAAGGATCTTGGATGGCTTGAAAGTTCTTGAAGTAGGATCATGACACAAAAACAAGTTCAAGTAAGATTTTTACTCGAATTAAGATAGTTTATAGTTATAGAAATTGAATCAAAGTTTGAATATGAATATTACCTTGAATAAGAAAGATAACCTACTGTATATAACAAAGGTTTCTTGATCTTATATGATTACTTGGAATGGATTAGAAAGCTTGGAAGTAAATTAGTAAACTTGAAGGGATTTTTGAAGTGTTCTTGAAGTGTTCTTCCTATGATGATTATAGCTTGATTCTTGAAGTGATTTTTGATGAATATGATGATTAACTACTGGAAAAATACGTTCATAATAGTGTGTGTGTGTGTTGAGAGAGAATTAGAAAGAGAATTGGAAGTGAAATGGAGTGAATGATGAGTGGTAATTGGTGAGTGGTGAGTGGGGTTAAAAGGAGTTCTAGTTAGTTGACTAGCTCATGGTAGAAGTTAAAATTGATTAGTCATACATGACATAATCAAGAGTGGAATCCCATGCTAGTTCCTATTGGTATATACTCATAGTAAGTACGTTTTGAAGCTGTGTATAATACGGGTAAGAATACGACTAGAATTCTTGATGAAAGAAAAGAATGGAAAAGTAACTGTAACCATTTTCGTTAAGTATGACTGTTTTGATATATGTCTTGAAGTCTTCCAAAAGTATTTTAATACATCTAAATACACTACATGTATATACATTTTAACTGAGTCGTTAAGTCATCGTTAGTCGTTACATGTAAGTGTTGTTTTGAAACCTTTAAGTTAACGATCTCAATTAATGTTGTTAACCCATTGTTTATTATATCTAATGAGATGTTAAATTATTATATTATCATGATATTATGATATATTAATATATCTTAATATGATATATATACATTTAAATGTCGTTACAACGATAATCGTTACATATATGTCTCGTTTCGAAATCCTTAAGTTAGTAGTCTTGTTTATATGTATATAACTCATTGTTAATATACTTATGGAGATACTTACTTATCATAATCTCATGTTAACCATATGTATATCCATATATATATCGTCATGTCGTTTTTACAAGTTTTAACGTTCGTGAATCGCCGGTCAACTTGGGTGGTCAATTGTCTATATGAAACATATTTCAATTAATCAAGTCTTAACAAGTTTGATTGCTTAACATGTTGGAAACATTTAATCATGTAAATATCAATCTCAATTAATATATATAAACATGGAAAAGTTCGGGTCACTACAGTACCTACCCGTTAAATAAATTTCGTCCCGATATTTTAAGCTGTTAAAGGCGTTGACGAATCTTCTGGAAATAGATACGGGTATTTCTTCTTCATCTGATCTTCACGCTCCCAGGTGAACTCGGGTCCTCTACGAGCATTCCATCGAACCTTAACAATTGGTATCTTGTTTTGCTTAAGTCTTTTAACTTCACGATCCATTATTTCGACGGGTTCTTCGATGAATTGGAGTTTTTCGTTGATTTGGATTTCATCTAACGGAATAGTGAGATCTTCTTTAGCAAAACATTTCTTCAAATTCGAGACGTGGAAAGTGTTATGTACAGCCGCGAGTTGTTGAGGTAACTCAAGTCGGTAAGCTACTGGTCCGACACGATCAATAATCTTGAATGGTCCAATATACCTTGGATTTAATTTCCCTCGTTTACCAAATCGAACAACGCCTTTCCAAGGTGCAACTTTAAGCATGACCATCTCTCCAATTTCAAATTCTATATCTTTTCTTTTAATGTCAGCGTAGCTCTTTTGTCGACTTTGGGCGGTTTTCAACCGTTGTTGAATTTGGATGATCTTCTCGGTAGTTTCTTGTATAATCTTCGGACCCGTAATCTGTCTATCCCCCACTTCACTCCAACAAATCGGAGACCTGCACTTTCTACCATAAAGTGCTTCAAACGGCGCCATCTCAATGCTTGAATGGTAGCTGTTGTTGTAGGAAAATTCTGCTAATGGTAGATGTCGATCCCAACTGTTTCCGAAATCAATAACACATGCTCGTAGCATGTCTTCAAGCGTTTGTATCGTCCTTTCGCTCTGCCCATCAGTTTGTGGATGATAGGCAGTACTCATGTCTAGACGAGTTCCTAATGCTTGCTGTAATGTCTGCCAGAATCTTGAAATAAATCTGCCATCCCTATCAGAGATAATAGAGATTGGTATTCCATGTCTGGAGACGACTTCCTTCAAATACAGTCGTGCTAACTTCTCCATCTTGTCATCTTCTCTTATTGGCAGGAAATATGCTGATTTGGTGAGACGATCAACTATTACCCAAATAGTATCAAAACCACTTGCACTCCTTGGCAATTTAGTGATGAAATCCATGGTAATCTTTTCCCATTTCCATTCCGGGATTTCGGGTTGTTGAAGTAGACCTGATGGTTTCTGATGCTCAGCTTTGACCTTAGAACACGTCAAACATTCTCCTACGTATTTAGCAACATCGGCTTTCATACCCGGCCACCAAAAATGTTTCTTGAGATCCTTGTACATCTTCCCCGTTCCAGGATGTATTGAGTATCTGGTTTTATGAGCTTCTCTAAGTACCATTTCTCTCATATCTCCAAATTTTGGTACCCAAATCCTTTCAGCCCTATACCGGGTTCTGTCTTCCCGAATATTAAGATGTTTCTCCGATCCTTTGGGTATTTCATCCTTTAAATTTCCCTCTTTTAATACTCCTTGTTGCGCCTCCTTTATTTGAGTAGTAAGGTTATTATGAATCATTATATTCATAGATTTTACTCGAATGGGTTCTCTGTCCTTCCTGCTCAAGGCATCGGCTACCACATATGCCTTCCCCGGGTGGTAACGAATCTCAAAGTCGTAATCATTCAATAATTCAATCCACCTACGCTGCCTCATATTCAGTTGTTTCTGATTAAATATGTGTTGAAGACTTTTGTGGTCGGTATATATAATACTTTTGACCCCATATAAGTAGTGCCTCCAAGTCTTTAATGCAAAAACAACCGCGCCTAATTCCAAATCATGCGTCGTATAATTTTGTTCGTGAATCTTCAATTGTCTAGACGCATAAGCAATCTCCTTCGTTCGTTGCATTAATACACAATCGAGACCTTGCTTTGATGCGTCACAATAAATCACAAAATCATCATTCCCTTCAGGCAATGACAATATAGGTGCCGTAGTTAGCTTTTTCTTCGATAACTGAAACGCTTTCTCTTGTTCATCATTCCATTCAAATTTCTTCCCTTTATGCGTTAATGCAGTCAAGGGTTTTGCTATTCTGGAAAAGTCTTGGATGAACCTTCTGTAGTAACCAGCTAGTCCTAAAAACTGGCGTATGTGTTTCGGAGTTTTTGGGGTTTCCCACTTTTCAACAGTTTCTATCTTTGCCGGATCTACCTTAATACCTTCTTTGTTCACTATGTGACCGAGGAATTGAACTTCTTCCAACCAAAATGCACACTTTGAAAACTTAGCGTACAATTCTTCCTTCCTCAATACTTCTAACACCTTTCTCAAATGTTCACCGTGTTCTTGGTCATTTTTTGAGTAAATAAGTATGTCATCAATGAAAACAATGACAAACTTGTCAAGGTATGGTCCACACACTCGGTTCATAAGGTCCATGAACACAGCTGGTGCATTAGTTAAACCAAACGGCATGACCATAAACTCGTAATGACCGTAACGTGTTCTGAAAGCAGTCTTTGGAATATCATCTTCTTTCACCCGCATTTGATGATACCCGGAACGTAAGTCAATCTTTGAATAAACAGACGAGCCTTGTAGTTGATCAAATAAGTCGTCGATTCTCGGTAGTGGGTAGCGGTTCTTGATGGTAAGTTTGTTCAACTCTCGGTAGTCGATACACAACCTGAATGTACCATCTTTCTTCTTGACAAACAAAACAGGAGCTCCCCATGGTGATGTGCTTGGTCGAATGAAACCACGCTCTAAAAGTTCTTGTAATTGGCTTTGCAGTTCTTTCATCTCACTGGGTGCGAGTCTGTAAGGAGCACGAGCTATTGGTGCAGCTCCTGGTACAAGATCTATTTGAAATTCAACGGATCGATGTGGGGGTAATCCCGGTAATTCTTTAGGAAATACATCGGGAAATTCTTTTGCAATGGGAACATCATTGATGCTCTTTTCTTCAGTTTGTACTTTCTCGACGTGTGCTAGAACAGCATAGCAACCTTTTCTTATTAGTTTTTTACCTTCAAATTACTAATAAGATGTAGCTTCGTGTTGCCCTTTTCTCCGTACACCATTAAGGGTTTTCCTTTTTCTCGTATAATGCGAATTGCATTTTTGTAACAAACGATCTCTGCTTTCACTTCTTTCAACCAGTCCATACCGATTATCACATCAAAACTCTCTAACTCTACTGGTATCAAATAAATCTTAAATGTTTCGCTAACCAGTTTAATTTCTCGATTCCGACATATATTATCTGCTGAAATTAATTTACCATTTGCTAATTCAAGTAAAAATTTACTATCCAAAGGCGTCAATGGACAACTTAATTTAGCACAAAAATCTCTACTCATATAGCTTCTATCCGCACCCGAATCAAATAAAACGTAAGCAGATTTATTGTCAATAAGAAACGTACCCGTAACAAGCTCCGGGTCTTCCTGTGCCTCTGCTGCATTAATATTGAAAACTCTTCCGCGGCCTTGTCCATTCGTGTTCTCCTGGTTCGGGCAATTTCTAATAATGTGGCCCGGTTTTCCACATTTATAACAAACTACATTGGCATAACTTGCTCCGACACTACTTGCTCCGCCATTACTCGTTCCGACACCATTTGTTCCTTTCGTTCTATTAACCCCTGGTCCGTAGACCTCACACTTCGCCGCGCTATGACCATTTCTTTTACACTTGTTGCAAAATTTGGTGCAGAACCCCGAGTGATACTTTTCGCACCTTTGGCATAGCTGCTTCTGATTGTTGTTGTTGTTGCGGTTATTATTATTGTTGGGATGATTATTGTAGTTGCTGTTGTTGTTATTGTTGTTGTTGTTATTGGGCCGTTTGTTGTAGTTGCGATTGATGTTGCGATTGTTGGGATGATTGTTGCGATTATTGTTGTAATTGCTGTTGTTGTTGTATTGGTGATTCTTATCACCGTTTTCCTCCCACTTTCTTTTGACTTGCTTCACATTGGCCTCTTCAGCAGTCTGTTCTTTAATTCTTTCTTCAATCTGGTTCACTAGTTTGTGAGCCATTCTACATGCCTGTTGTATGGAGGCGGGCTCGTGTGAACTTATATCTTCTTGGATTCTTTCCGGTAATCCTTTCACAAACGCGTCGATCTTCTCTTCCTCATCTTCGAATGCTCCCGGACACAATAGGCACAATTCTGTGAATCGTCTTTCGTACGTGGTAATATCAAATCCTTGGGTTCGTAACCCTCTAAGTTATGTCTTGAGCTTATTGACCTCGGTTCTGGGACGGTACTTCTCGTTCATCAAGTGCTTGAATGCTGACCACGGTAGTGCGTACGCATCATCTTGTCCCACTTGCTCTAGATAGGTATTCCACCATGTTAACGCAGAACCTGTGAAGGTATGCGTAGCGTACTTCACTTTGTCCTCTTCAGTACACTTACTTATGGCAAACACCGATTCGACCTTCTCGGTCCACCGTTTCAATCCGATCGGTCCTTCGGTTCCATCAAATTCCAAAGGTTTGCAGGCAGTGAATTCTTTGTAGGTGCATCCTACATGATTTCCTGTACTGCCAGATCCAAGGTTATTGTTGGTATGTAGCGCAGCCTGTACTGCGGCTATGTTTGAAGCTAGAAAAGTATGGAATTCCTCTTCATTCATATTCACGGTGTGTCGAGTAGTCGGTGCCATTTCCTTTAAAATAGTCAAATGGAACAAGTTAATCATATAGAATATTAAGAGTAGTTAATAGTATTTCGTAGCATAATATGAACTCATTTATAAAAGCTTTTTCTTCATATTAGCATTTTATAAGTTTAAATTCGGGTAGTACCTACCCGTTAAGTTCATACTTAGTAGCTAATATACAATTCAACTACTACAATTCTATATGAAACTCTGATTGTAATAATATTTCGCGTTCAAACTTTTATACAATATTTTACAAACTTACAATACCGCTTATTTTACATAAAGCATGAAATATAGCACACAATAACTTTGTTACAAGATAGTTGTGAAGATAATTCTAGCTAGTACACAAGTCGTTCAGCAAAGGCAATAAAGACACGTAATTCATACGTCCAGAAACAAGTCATGCATTCTGGTTTTACTAGGACTACTTCCCATCCTTGGTCTTGTGGAACATAACCGTTATGGCCGTTGATAAGACAGCGTGTTGTAACGTCGTCAAAGGGACGAGGGTTACGTAATGACCAACAGTCTCGTAATAACCTAAAAACCTCATTTCTTACCCCAATTACCGACTCCGTCACTTGTGGGAACGTTTTGTTTAATAGTTGTAGCCCGATGTTCTTGTTCTCACTTTGGTGAGAAGCGAACATTACTAACCCGTAAGCATAACATGCTTCTTTATTTTGCATGTTAGCCGCTTTTTCTAAATCACGAAGTCCTATATTCGGATATACTGAGTCAAAATAATTTCTTAACCCGTTGCGTAAAATAGCATTTGGGTTCCCCGCAATATATGCGTCAAAGTAAACACATCGTAACTTATGGATTTCCCAATGTGATATCCCCCATCTTTCGAACGAAAGCCTTTTATAAACCAAGGCATTCTTGGAACGTTCTTCGAATGTCTTACAAACTGATCTCGCCTTAAATAGTTGTGCCGAGGAATTCTGACCGACTCTAGACAAGATTTCATCAATCATGTCTCCGGGTAGGTCTCTTAAAATATTGGGTTGTCTATCCATTTTGTGTTTTTATACTGTAAAATAGACAAGAGTTAGATTCATAAAAAAAATACTTATTAATAAAAGCAATTTTTTTACATATATCATAAAGCATAAGCACACTATATTACATATATTACACCACACGAATACAACTATCTTATTCCGACTCGCTCGTTTCTTCTTGTTCGGTTTTGGTTCGTTTTGCCAAGTTTCTAGGGATATATGATGTTCCCCTAATACGAGCCGTCGTTATCCACATTGGTTTAGAAAAACCTGGTGGTTTAGAGGTTCCCGGGTCATTGTTACAACTTAAGGACTTCGGGGGTTGACGATACATATAAAGTTCATCGGGGTTGGAATTACATTTCTCTATTTTTATGCCCTTTCCCTTATTATTTTCTTTTGCCTTTTTAAATTCAGTTGGGGTAATTTCTATAACATCATCGGAATTCTCGTCGGAATCCGATTCATCGGAGAATTGGTAATCCTCCCAATATTTTGCTTCCTTGGCGGAAACACCATTGACCATAATTAACCTTGGTCGGTTGGTTGAGGTTCTCTTTTACTTAACCGTTTTATTATTTCCCCCACCGGTTCTATTTCTTCTTCCGGTTCTGATTCTTCTTCCGGTTCCGATTCTTCTTCCGGTTCCGACTCTTCTTCCGGTTCCTCTTCGGGAACTTGTGAATCAGTCCACGAATCATTCCAATTTACATTTGACTCTTCATTATTATTAGGTGAGTCAATGGGACTTGTTCTAGAGGTAGACATCTATCACATAATATCAAACACGTTAAGAGATTAATATATCACATAATATTCATATGTTAAAAATATATAGTTTCCAACAAAAATGTTAAGCAATCATTTTTAAAGAAAACACGGTCGAAGTCCAGACTCACTAATGCATCCTAACAAACTAGATAAGACACACTAATGCAAATTTTCTGGTTCTCTAAGACCAACGCTCGGATACCAACTGAAATGTCCCGTTCTTATTGATTAAAAACGTTCCATATTAATTGATTTCGTTGCGAGGTTTTGACCTCTATATGAGACGTTTTTCAAAGACTGCATTCATTTTTAAAACAAACCATAACCTTTATTTCATAAATAAAGGTTTAAAAAGCTTTACGTAGATTATCAAATAATGATAATCTAAAATATCCTGTTTACACACGACCATTACATAATGGTTTACAATACAAATATGTTACATCGAAATCAGTTTCTTGAATGCAGTTTTTACACAATATCATACAAACATGGACTCCAAATCTTGTCCTTATTTTAGTATGCAACAGCGGAAGCTCTTAGTATTCACCTGAGAATAAACATGCTTTAAACGTCAACAAAAATGTTGGTGAGTTATAGGTTTAACCTATATATATCAAATCGTAACAATAGACCACAAGATTTCATATTTCAATACACATCCCATACATAGAGATAAAAATCATTCATATGGTGAACACCTGGTAACCGACATTAACAAGATGCATATATATAAGAATATCCCCATCATTCCGGGACACCCTTCGGATATGATATAAATTTCGAAGTACTAAAGCATCCGGTACTTTGGATGGGGTTTGTTAGGCCCAATAGATCTATCTTTAGGATTCACGTCAATTAGGGTGTCTGTTCCCTAATTCTTAGATTACCAGACTTAATAAAAAGGGGCATATTCGATTTTGATAATTCAACCATAGAATGTAGTTTCACGTACTTGTGTCTATTTTGTAAATCATTTATAAAACCTGCATGTATTCTCATCCCAAAAATATTAGATTTTAAAAGTGGGACTATAACTCACTTTCACAGATTTTTACTTCGTCGGGAAGTAAGACTTGACCACTGGTTGATTCACGAACCTATAACAATATATACATATATATCAAAGTATGTTTAAAATATATTTACAACACTTTTAATATATTTCAGCTGCTCTCTTCTGTTCTCTCCACGGCGTCCTCTGCTACCATCATTCCTTTGCCACGCAAATTTCCTGCGAGGATCATTCCTCCAGTACTGTTTGCCAGGCAACAAATGATTCAATTCTCCTGCCTTGATTTTCGCTATAATTTCTCTCATCAAAGATTTGAAATTGTCCGTATCATGGCCCCAAGCCTCATGGAAATCACACCACAACTCACTCTTTGGACCCTCCCTCTCTTCCATAGGTGCTGGAGCATTTAAAGTGGTCCGAATTGGTTCAGTGAAAAGGATCTCTTTCGGCGTTTTAGTAAGCGCCATTATCAACGGGTGCCTTTCGATTGGCCTTCTGTTGTGGTGGAAATCATTAGGGTGATTGTTTCCTCTCCATCCTCCATTTGAATTATCATTCCTTCTCTGATTTCTGTCAAAATACCGTCCTCTGTTGTGCGGCTTGCTACTGCCACCAGTTTCAAACTTGTTTAACCCACGCTCACCAGCTCGAACATGCCTATGTGCTACCTCCAACGCCTGATGCAATGTTTTTGGAAAGTCATACCGTAACGCATGAACAAGTGCACTAAACCATCGCTGGTCCAGACAAAAAATGAAGCCAGATACAAGCTGTGATTCTGGACAATCAGGGATCTTCTGTGCTTCAAGTGTATAAAGTTTCATAAAATTGCTCAAAGATTCATTATGATGCATTGTGATCTCGTGTGCATCAAGATGAGTCAGAGTACAGCTCCGAAGATTTTGGTATTGCATCACAAATTTTGCTCTCAAATCGAGAAAACTGGTAATACTCCTTGGCGGCAAACCAGCAAACCATTTACGTGCCATTTTCTGCAGTACCATAGGAAACATATGACACGCAGTTTCATCCTCCCAATGCTGCAACCTCATAACGCCTTCAAACATTGTCAAAAAGTCTTCCGGATCCGTTGTGCCATCATAAACTCCAATTGTTGGTATAGCAAATGATGCGTGATTATGACTTTAAAAATGCAGTTTAGAACAAGCTTTCTTCACTTAAACAGATCTGAAACTAAACACCCAATTGGTAACAGTAACAGCCCCAAAACAGAGTATAAAACTCTGAAATAAGAACACAAGGATAGAGAATCTAAACCCTTAATTGATAAAGATACCACCACAATTAGAGATCTAGAAACACTCCAAATCTTCAACTACAGCTGATAAAGATTCCACCACAACTATAATATCAGATATGAAGATTTGGATTTCACCACAATGTTTGATAAAGTAACACCACAAACACTGATAAAGAAACCACTCTTAGCCACCGGAATCAAAGATTCATAAAGACACATAGATTTTGTAAATAGATAAGCTCTATCAAACTTTTCATTCAATCATTAACCAAGTTTTACAATTACAAGAGCTCTCTATTTATAGTAGAAGCTTAACAGCTATTTTCTAAATAAGACAAAAACATAAAAAGGAAATGGAGACAAAAAGAACAAACAATTACAAATTAGCCAATAAGAATAAAGGACACAATCTGCAAAAAGCCTTCCATTTGTTAGTGCTCCTTCCCATGATAAAAGCATCCAATGATAAATGGGAGTCTTCCTTGGACAGCTAACATTCTTCTAGAACAGCCACACACGTGTTAAGCACATGACCTGACCGATTTATTGAAAAGCATAAGTAAACTTTGAATTGTATCAGCAAGTTGGCCATTCAGACAGAAAATAGCATCGCGTGCTGGTTGTACTAGAGTTTCGTGTGCTGATTGAACTAAAATTCTTTAGCTGGTTGAACTAGCTGGTTCGCCTAAGCATAACTTTGCTGGTTACCCGGCTGAGTGAATTAAACCTTTACTGGCTGAACTAAACTCATTTGCTGGTCCGGCTAGCTGGTTCTTCTTCGTTGCTGGCTTGCCTTCAACTATCAAAAACTTTATTCATGAAAACATAACTACTTCAGTTTAAGGACTGAAGTAGGGTCACAACTGAGCTTCTTGAACCAGCTCCAAAAACACTTAGATGATACGAAATAGATGGCAAAACGACCATTGCTTGGCCTGATTCGGGTGTAACATCTTTTGAGCTCGAGCTGGCTGTGTTGCTGGTTACATTGCCCAGCACACCCGCATCATCCTCCCCCTCTAAAAAGGAACTTGGCCTCAAGTTCTTGAGGTTGTCATCTTCTAAGTAGGGCATCAAATCACCAACATTAAAAGTGCTAGACACAGCAGTATCACCAGGCAGCTCGACCTTGTAAGCATTATCACCAACTTTTTCCAACACTTTAAATGGACCCTCAGCTCTTGGCATCAGCTTGTTCTTCCTTTTTGCTGGGAACCTTTCCTTCCTTAGATGAATCCAAACAAGATCACCAGGAACAAAAGTGGGCTGCTTTCTGTGCTGGTTAGCTTTAGCCTTGTATTGCTGGTTGGTCTTCTCAATTTTGGCACTCACTTGCTCATACAGCTTCTTCATTTCTTTGGCCTTTGCTACTGCATCAACACTTACCTTAGGCTCAACTGCAAAAGGAATCAGATCAATGGGTGTGAGTGGATTTGCACCATAGCAGATTTCAAATGGTGATTTTCCTGTGGAGTAATTAGGTGCTCTATTAAAAGCAAATTCAGCTTGAGCAAGCTTCAAATCCCACTCCTTCAAACTTTTCTTCACAAGTGCCCTTAGCAACATTCCCACAGTTCTATTGGTAACTTCAGTTTGACCATCAGTTTGGGGATGGTGAGAAGTGCTGAATAGAAGCTTTGTTCCAAGCAGCTTCCATAATGTCTTCCAAAAATAGCTTAAGAACTTTGTATCTCGATCAGACACATTGGTTTTGGGAACTCCATGAAGACGAACAATTTCTTTGAAGAATAAAGTAGCAACAACAGTAGCATCATTGGTTTTGTTGCAGGCTATGAAATGAGCCATCTTTGAAAACCTGTCAACAACAACCATAATAGAATCTTTGCCTCGCTGAGTCCTTGGTAAAGCAACAATGAAATCCATGCTCAAATCTTCCCATGGCTGGTTGGGAACAGGAAGAGGAGTATATAAACCCTGGTGAAAAGTTGACTTAGCTTGACAGCAGGTAGCACAACGATTAATCACAGCTTTGACATCTTTATCCATACATGGCCAGTAGAAGTGTTCACTTAGGATATCCAATGTCTTGTTAATCCCAAAATGACCAGCTAAACCACCTCCATGTGCTTCTCTAATCAGCAACTCCCTGATTGAATCTTTTGGGATGCACAATCTGCTGCCCTTAAATAAAAACCATCTTGCTCAACATAATCTCTTTTGGACTCAGCAGGAGAACAGTTCAAAATAGGAGCAAAGTCTGGATCAGCTTCATATAACTCTTTAACAAATGAAAATCCAAGAACTCTAGCTTCCAGAATTGACAACAAAGAATATCTTCTTGAAAGAGCATCAGCAACAACATTAGAAGTACCAGCCTTGTGTTTAGACACAAAGGAGTACATCTGCAAGAATTCAACCCATTTTGCATGCCTTGGATTTAATTTGTGCTGCCCATTAATGTATTTTAATGCTTCATGATCAGAAAAGAGAACAAACTGCCTTGGCTTCAAATAATGTGACCAATGATCAACAGCTCGAATGATGGCATAAAACTCTTTATCATAAGTGCTATAATTTAGCTTTGACCCATTTAGCTTTTCACTGAAATAAGCTACTGGTCTTTTTCCTCGCACTAGCACAGCTCCAATGCCAACACCACTTGCATCACATTCAAGTTCAAACAACATATCAAAATTAGGCAAAGCAAGTATAGGTGCTGAACTTAGCTTCTCTTTCAATGATTCAAATGCTGATTGGGCAGAACTAGACCATTCAAATACCCCTTTCTTCATACAATCAGTAATTGGAGCAACAATTGTGGAGAAGTCTTTGATAAATCTTCTATAAAATGAAGCTAAACCATGAAAACTTCTGACTTCAGTGATGGTAGAAGGACTAGGCCATGATCTGATTGCTTCCACCTTAGATGGATCCATTGAAATGCCTTCTTCAGAAACCACATATCCAAGAAACACTACTTTGCTGACAAAGAAATCACACTTCTCCAGCTTTGCATATAACTGATTCTGCCTTAATAGCTCAAATACTTTCCTCAGATGATCCAAGTGTTCTTCTTTAGTTTTTGAGTACACTAGGATGTCATCAAAGTAAACAACCACAAACTGACCAATAAGCGGCCTGAGCACTTCATTCATAAGCCTCATGAATGTGCTGGGTGCATTAGACAACCCAAAAGGCATAACCAACCACTCGAATAATCCACCTTTGATCTTGAAAGCTGTCTTCCATTCATCTCCTTCTTTCATTCGAATCTGATGATACCCACTTCTAAGATCAACTTTGGAAAACACACAAGAACCATGCAGCTCATCTAGCATATCATCTAATCTAGGTATGGGATACCTATACTTGATGGTGATGTTGTTAATAGCTCGGCTGTCTACACACATTCTCATAGAACCATCTTTCTTTGGAACCAGTAAAGCTGGTACTGAACAAGGACTCATGCTGGTTCTAACATATCCCTTGGCAACCAACTCATTAACTTGCTTTTCTAATTCTTTTGCTTCATGAGGGGAACATCGATAAGCTGCTTTATTAGGAAGAACAGATCCAGGTACAAGATCAATTTGATGTTCAATACCCCTGATTGGTGGTAAACCAGTAGGTAACTCAGTAGGAAACACATCAGTAAATTCAGATAACAATGGCTTTACCCTAGCTGGTATTTCATCATGCTGGTTCAACTCATCACCTTCAACCATCAGCAATAAATAAGCACCAGTACCACCCTTTAACTCAGTATCAACTTCAGCTTGAGTCATAAACAAAGTTTTATCATTCTTAACAGTAGGGTCAGCTCTAGGTATTTCACTAGGCTTTAAAGAAGTAAGGGTGATCTTCTTTCCATTCACATACAGCGAGTAAGTATTTTGATGTCCATTATGATAGACATACTTATCAAACAACCAAGGTCTACCAAGCAGCAAATGACAAGCATCCATAGGAATAACATCACAAGTGATCTCATCTTGATAAACAGTACCAATTGAAAATGGAACAGTAACTTGGCGAGTAACCTTTACCTCACTGCCTTGGTTAAGCCATTGAAGTTTGTATGGATGAGGATGCTTCTTTGTAACCAGCTCAAGCTTTTCCACCATGTGAGCAGATGCTGCGTTTGCACAGCTACCTCCATCAACAATCAGGCTGCACACTTTACCCTTGACTGTGCATCTTGAATGAAAGATGTTTTCTCGCTGGCTCTTATCTTCAATAGTCTCAGCTGAGTGCATTACTCTTCGAACCACTAAAAACTCTCCAATATCAGCAGCAACAAACTCTTCACTATCAGACTCATCATATGCTGGTTCAGTTTCAAAACCCCCTTCCAAATCTTCAATCTCCTTTAGTGTAAGAGCACGCTGGTTAGGACATTGAGCTTGAAAATGCCCAAATCCATGGCACTTGAAGCATTTTCTCCTATCATCTTTAGGACCAGCTACAACCTGCTCTTTGCCTTTAGATACTTTGGATGCTGCCTCGTTATGCCTAGGCAGCATAGATGATTGACCCTTCATAGGCAGCACAGCTGGCTTGGAATAAGACTTAAAATTAATTTTCTTTTTTGCTTGTTTCTCTACTTGAATAGCCAGCTTGCAAGCACTCTCAAAAGTCCATAGAGGCTGCATTTCAACTTGATCAGCAATAGAAGCATTTAAGCCCCCAACGAATCTTGCTATAGTGTGTTCTTCAGCTTCTTTAACATTTGTACGAATCTTGAGCTGCTCAAACTCTCTGATGTAATCAACAACATTCATGCTGCCTTGCTTGAGTGTATTCATCTGGATATACAGCTCTTGCTTGTAAGCTTGAGGAACAAACCTCTTTTGCATACACTCTTTTAACTTGGACCAGGTTTTGATTGTTTTCTTCCCTTCATATTGCCTTTCTTTTTTTAGATTATCATACCACATTGAAGCATACTTCTTTAATCTGATTACAGCAACTTTAAAGGCCTTTTTATCATCGTAGCCTTTAACCTCCATAATTCTATCCATGGCCTGAACCCATTCAAAGTAATCTTCAGGATTAGAGGATCCTTCAAAATCAGGTGGGTCTATCTTGATATCTTTCAAATCATCAGCCTTTTTCCTATGCCTTCTTCTTCTTTGTGAAGAAGCATGAGATCCATCAGTAGATTGGCTACCATCCTCAGATTCAGTAGTAGAAGACACAATAGTTGTATCTCCATTTTCAGATCTAATTCTATTTCTTCTTGGAACACCATCTTCCAACAAGTTAACCATTCTTTCCATCTGATGTTGTAGAGCTTCAATAGCTCTATCCCTTCTAAGATTATGAGCTTCTTCAAGAGTCATATTCCTTGGAATATCAGCCATTTCAAATATCAGATCTGAAATAGACCTTTAGCAACAAATAGAAACCCAGATCTGAAATAAAGCTTAACAGCTCTAAAACAGAGTATGAACCGAAACAACAATAAAAATGATAAGAAAGCTTCGATTTGAACAACCTAAGCTCTGATAACACTTTGATGCGTGATTATGACTTTAAAAACGCAGTTTAGAACAAGCTTTCTTCACTTAAACAGATCTGAAACTAAACACCCAATTGGTAACAGTAACAACCCCAAAACAGAGTATAAAACTCTGAAATAAGAACACAAGGATAGAGAATCTAAACCCTTAATTGATAAAGATACCACCACAATTAGAGATCTAGAAACACTCCAAATCTTCAACTACAGCTGATAAAGATTCCACCACAACTATAATATCAGATATGAAGATTTGGATTTCACCACAATGTTTGATAAAGTAACACCACAAACACTGATAAAGAAACCACTCTTAGCCACCGGAATCAAAGATTCGTAAAGACACAGAGATTTTGTAAATAGATAAGCTCTATCAAACTTTTCATTCAATCATTAACCAAGTTTTACAATTACAAGAGCTCTCTATTTATAGTAGAAGCTTAACAGCTATTTTCTAAATAAGACAAAAACATAAAAAGGAAATGGAGACAAAAAGAACAAACAATTACAAATTAGCCAATAAGAATAAAGGACACAATCTGCAAAAAGCCTGCCATTTGTTAGTGCTCCTTCCCATGATAAAAGCATCCAATGATAAATGGGAGTCTTCCTTGGACAGCTAACATTCTTCTAGAACAGCCACACACGTGTTAAGCACATGACCTGACCGGTTTATTGAAAAGCATAAGTAAACTTTGAATTGTATCAGCAAGTTGGCCATTCAGACAGAAAATAGCATCGCGTGCTGGTTGTACTAGAGTTTCGTGTGCTGATTGAACTAAAATTCTTTAGCTGGTTGAACTAGCTGGTTCGCCTAAGCATAACTTTGCTGGTTCGATTTGCTGGTTACCCGGCTGAGTGAATTAAAGCTTTACTGGCTGAACTAAACTCATTTGCTGGTCCGGCTAGCTGGTTCTTCTTCGTTGCTGGCTTGCCTTCAACTATCAAAAACTTTATTCATGAAAACATAACTACTTCAGTTTAAGGACTGAAGTAGGGTCACCCCTGAGCTTCTTGAACCAGCTCTAAAAACACTTAGATGATACGAAATAGATGGCAAAATGACCATTGCTTGGCCTGATTCGGGTGTAACATCTTTTGAGCTCGAGCTGGCTGTGTTGCTGGTTACATTGCCCAGCACACCCGCATCAGCAAGATTTCTGGGCAATGGATAATTAGCAATTCGATCAATGAAACACTGCGTTGATTCTGCCATCGCTGGTGGCTTGGTGGCTTGTTCTCCAGTAATGAGGGCAAAAAAGTTATCCACAACCACAGCACGGACGGCGGGCTGCGCTAAGCGTTGCTTGTATTTTGCTGGAGCTGTCTGCTTAAGAATATCATTTAAAAGCAACACTGCCTGCTTTTCTGACATGAACTCATCTTTGTCAATTTCATCATCAGAGTCATTATTATCACAACTCAGGTCATTATCATCCCCAGAATCATCAATAAGACTGCCCAGCTTGTCAAGTAGCCTGGATAACTTGTACTTTGATATAGATTGCCTTTTCCTTATCTGCTTGTCTTTGCCATCCGCCATCCGCCGAAAAGGTATAAATGACGGACATCATCGTGGTTGCATCAATGGTCGTCGCTCTGGATTAATAACAAAATTTGGAAGTCTTGCTGCACTTTTAGCTGTCGCTTCTTCGATTACTGGCCTTTTCTCTGAATTAGTTGCCAAATCTTTAAGCCTTTCTGTAGTTTCAGCAACTGTTTCTTCAATCGTACCATCTAGTGGTGAAATAGGTACATCTTCAACAGTGACCATGTCGTCAGTTGATGGATTGTTGACTGCTTCAAGTACAAATGGAGCTTCAGCTGCTTTCGTTCCTTTTCCATTTCGTGTGTTCTTTGCATTAGTAGATGGCGCCATTGTTAACACCTATTTCCTTATGAGGTAAGGCTTAGTATGTCAACAAGAGACTAGAAGTGATCTAGCTTTAGGAGGGCGGAGTGTTGCCGATTGATTTTTACCCTCGGGAAATAATCCCTGCAGACCCGGTTCACAAGTGTAGAAACTTGTGGGGTGGCTTAATCAATCTGTCGTCCATAGAGCGTAAGAGTGCTAGCCGGATGACTTCTAGTGAGAGAAAGTAGAGAGAGAAAGAGAAGTGAAGTCTCAGCTCTTAAAGTTGTCAGAATATCTAAACTTGTGTAAAATGACGACCCAGGGGGTCTATTTATAGTGTCAGATCTACCAGATTTGTTTGGGGACACGTGTCAAATGATGATATATAATCACGTTGATCAAGTGTCATTATATTATACTAACTCATGCATCAGTTCCCAACACTACTTCAAAAACATCCATATTTTAAGCTCGAAAGTTTACAGAATATAGAAACTAACAGTTTTCTATATGATGTAACACTGATAGCACGAAAAGATTAATAATTTCAGATAAGAATAGTTATGAAAATATCTCCAGAAATATGGAGGATATTTATAATGAAAGATACGATGGTATCTTGGAATTTCTAATATCGATGGATGATGAAGAAGATTTATCCATAAGGGTTTAGATTCGGAAGCAAGGTATTCGTTAAAGATTTCATTTGAAACAGAATCATTTGGATTCTTTGAAGTCAAACTTTATTCTTTGTGATTTGTCCACGGATTTCTTCATAGTTTCGCATAATCTACTTTTCGGTACTAAATTTTCTATTGAATATTTCCAATATAATGATACACAGGAAACACGAAGAGATATATAATTTCGGACGAGAATATTTATGAAAATATCCTCAGAAATATCGAAGATATTGATGATGATATTTTGGAATTTCTAAATTCTATGGTTGATGGAGAAAGATTTTTCGCAAGATTTTAACATGACCTCAGAGCAAGATATTCTCTAAAGATTTCATCGGATCCAGAATTACCTGGATCCTTTGAATATAGGGTTTGGTCCTTGTATTTGTCCTTGGTCTCCTTCGTGGTTAGCTCAATCCGTTTTCCAGTTCCAATGTTTCTGAGCTTTTCCAACATACTATTCTTTATCAACAACTTCCGACGACTAAGGTCGTTTACGGTTGTCTACAGTTTTCTGCTGCTTCATTCAGCTTTTTCAAAGTTCAATGTATTAATTCGTAGGCTGGGTGCTTTTCAAAATTTCAGAATGGAAGATCATTATTCTAAAAGATAAATGTTATACATATAACTGTTGATGTAGATATGCTGTGAGTTTTCAAAGTACTGATTGCCGATTCCTCTACATTTACTGCTACCATATCTGAATCATTAGTTATCGATCCGCGGTGATTTCAAGGGAATTGTATTTTTAGATGATTAAACGCTGACGGTAATATGGTGGAATATAAAAGGTTCTCCGGTAATAATAAAAGAACATAAATATAAGTCAAGGTGATAATAAGGTTGTTTCGAATGAAACGTCGAAGTTGATTTGTTGAAGCTGTGACAAAATTTGCTACCTTGAAAAGGGATCGCAAAGTTATTTTTGCTAATAAATGTCAAAGGATCTGACGCGACTACGTGTTAAACTTTTACTCAGTTGCCGAGAGTTTCTCAGGTGCATAACTATGTGCATAAATCTTTCCTTCCGTAACTGAAGTTCGGTTGGTTTATCCTCTCGATTGAGGTGTTTTCAAGAATCATGAAAGGTTTGAACGAAGATTGTAATCGTCAAGATACAAATGAAATTTAAGATGAAATCAAGTGGCAAACTTGAAGAATTGTTTAGTTTCATATGTTATAGTCAATATTTTAATTCATTTTAATTGTCCAATGTTGGTAGTCCCCAGTTAGCAATTCAATAATTCATACATAGTTTAATATATAATATTCGAATTAATTAATATGTATCGTGACCCGTATTCGTCTCAGACTCGATCACAACTCAAAGTATATATATTATTATAGAATCAACCTCAACCTTGTATAGAGAACTCGATCATTACTGCATATAGAGTGTCTATGGTGGTTCTAAATAATATATATAGATGCGTCGATATGATATGTCAAAACCTTGCATACGTGTCCCGATATTTAAAGTGCGTAAAATAAATAACAGAAATTAAATAACGATAAATAAAGTGCGTAAAGTAAATAACAGAAATTAAATGACGATAAATAAAATTGCGAGAATGTAAATTGCGATAATTAAATTGCGATAAATAAAATGCGATAAATAGAATGTAATCAGTTAGCTAGGAACAGTTAGCTGGAACAGTTAGCGTGGATTCGTAACAATTATATTTTTTTTTTATAGTTAATATGTTTGTTTCTATCAAATTTTTATTTCGTCAAATGTGTTCTTCATTATGCCACTTGTAGGATTTTAATAAATCAAAATCCAAATATGAAATTGAATGAAAATGGTTATTCTGTGGTGAACGGATTTGTATATCGGTGGATGTAAGTAGGATAGTAAATGACTGTTGTACCAGATTTGAAAGAATGTACAGTGTACTTATTAATGTGAAATCTAAATATTCCTCGGGTATTACCTACCCGTTAAAATATTTTCACCATTAACAGTTTGTACGAAAGAATTTTAAATTACAATCTTCATGAAAAAATATATATACATATATATTTTCTTCAGATGTAATCATGGATTTAATGAGTCAATGTGATATTAAACTCATCAGATTTACGGCTAGAACTAGAGTACATAATCTCTAAAACTTTAGAGATTACATAATTGCCATGAAGAACGAAGATAATTGATGTAGAACGATACGTAGAACGATGATTATAATCGGGGTACAGAATGAGATGTTGAGACGTGGATGGTTGATGGTACTGGTGCTGTTACTGATGGTACTGTTGGTGCAGGTGATGTTGCTGAAGCTGGTACATTTTGCACCATATTCTCCGAATTGATTTTTCGATCGCGAAGTTCGTTGACTTATTATTCCAGGATGATTGTCGGTCGGAACGAGCGGATGAATAAGGTTCAGAATTATGGATAGAATATAATCTTGTCAAGTTACCCTGAAAATAAGACTGAAAATGGTGTCTCGAACAGGTTCGCCAGTAAACGCTTCAGGTTCATTGTTAAGAGGTGAATTCAGTTGGTGGAAGGAATCGCCTTCTTCGCGTCTCCATTGTTTAAGTCGACTACGAACCCATCAGATGAATTGATGATGGCCAATTGGTTGATCCATTCAAGTTATACTGCTTTCGAAACTCAAGTGTGTTTCCATATCGGAATAACTGTCGGAATAACTATCGGAATAGTTATCGAAATCTGAAGGACTCGAACTGGTTGAAGGATTCATCCCGTACGATCAGATGAAAGATTTTCGATAAGAAATAGAATAGGATGTAGATTAGTACCCTGCAATACATAATTTACATATGCATATATAATACTAAAATCCCATAAGTTACGGAGGAATCTATGGAATATGTTAGGCAAAGTTTACAGTAACATATATGCTAAGATATGAATTAGCAGATACGCTAAGATATGAATTTTGTCTATACAATATTCATGCAATCTAGGCAGTAAAATATGTCTAGATTAAAAATGATAAGCAAGTGATTCCCTAAGAATGATAAGCAGGAAATTTTCGACACGAAATGATAAGCAAAACTTTTGACATGCAGACACGGTCGAAGTCCAGACCCACTAATGCATCTAAACAACTACTAGTTAGACACACTAATGCAAGACCTGGTTCGCTAAGACCACCGCTCTGATACCAACTGAAAGGACCCGTCCTAATCTATCCGGACAATGTCCATATCGATTATAAACGATTCACAACAGTTGATTACATCGCGAGGTACTTGACCTCTATATGATACATTTTACAAACATTGCATTCGTTTTTGAAAAGACAATCTTTCATTACATCGAAAGTTGACAACATGTGTAGTGACCCGAACTTTTCCATGTTTATATATATTAATTGAGATTGATATTTACATGATTAAATGTTTCCAACATGTTAAACAATCAAACTTGTTAAGACTTGATTAATTGAAATATGTTTCATATAGACAATTGACCACCCAAGTTGACCGGTGATTCACGAACGTTAAAACTTGTAAAAACTATATGATGACATATATATGGATATATATATAGTTAACATGATACTATGATAAGTAAACATATCATTAAGTATATTAACAATGAACTACATATGTAAAAACAAGACTACTAACTTAATGATTTTTAAACGAGACATATATGTAACGATTATCGTTGTAACGACATTTAATGTATATATATCATATTAAGAGATATTCGTACATCATAATATCATGATAATATAATAATTTAAAATCTCATTTGATATTATAAACATTGGGTTAACAACATTTAACAAGATCGTTAACCTAAAGGTTTCAAAACAACACTTACATGTAACGGCTAACGATGACTTAACGACTCAGTTAAAATGTATATACATGTAGTGTTTTAATATGTATTCATACACTTTTTAAAGACTTCAAGACACTTATCAAAATACTTCTACTTAACAAAAATGCTTACAATTACATCCTCGTTCAGTTTCATCAACAATTCTACTCGTATGCATCCGTATTCGTACTCGTACAATACACAGCTTTTAGATGTATGTACTATTGGTATATACACTCCAATGATCAGCTCTTAGCAGCCCAAGTGAGTCACCTAACACATGTGGGAACCATCATTTGGCAACTAGCATGAAATATCTCATAAAATTACAAAAATATGAGTAATCATTCATGACTTATTTACATGAAAACAAAATTACATATCCTTTATATCTAATCCATACACCAACGACCAAAAACACCTACAAACACTTTCATTCTTCAATTTTCTTCATCTAATTGATCTCTCTCAAGTTCTATCTTCAAGTTCTAAGTGTTCTTCATAAATTTCAAAAGTTCTAGTTTCATAAAATCAAGAATACTTTCAAGTTTGCTAGCTCACTTCCAATCTTGTAAGGTGATCATCCAACCTCAAGAAATCTTTGTTTCTTACAGTAGGTTATCATTCTAATACAAGGTAATAATCATATTCAAACTTTGGTTCAATTTCTATAACTATAACAATCTTATTTCAAGTGATGATCTTACTTGAACTTGTTTTCGTGTCATGATTCTGCTTCAAGAACTTCGAGCCATCCAAGGATCCATTGAAGCTAGATCCACTTTTCTCTTTTCCAGTAGGTTTATCCAAGGAACTTAAGGTAGTAATGATGTTCATAACATCATTCGATTCATACATATAAAGCTATCTTATTCGAAGGTTTAAACTTGTAATCACTAGAACATAGTTTAGTTAATTCTAAACTTGTTCGCAAATAAAAGTTAATCCTTCTAACTTGACTTTTAAAATCAACTAAACACATGTTCTATATCTATATGATATGCCAACTTAATGATTTAAAACCTGGAAACACGAAAAACACCGTAAAACCGGATTTACGCCGTCGTAGTAACACCACGGGCTGTTTTGGGTTAGTTAATTAAAAACTATGATAAACTTTGATTTAAAAGTTGTTATTCTGAGAAAATGATTTTTATTATGAACATGAAACTATATCCAAAAATTATGGTTAAACTCAAAGTGGAAGTATGTTTTCTAAAATGGTCATCTAGACGTCGTTCTTTCGACTGAAATGATTACCTTTACAAAAACGACTTGTAACTTATTTTTTCGACTATAAACCTATACTTTTTCTGTTTAGATTCATAAAATAGAGTTCAATATGAAACCATAGCAATTTGATTCACTCAAAACGGATTTAAAATGAAGAAGTTATGGGTAAAACAAGATTGAATAATTTTTCTCATTTTAGCTACGTGAAAATTGGTAACAAATCTATTCCAACCATAACTTAATCAACTTGTATTATATATTATGTAATCTTGAGATACCATCGACACGTATACAATGTTTCGACCTATCATGTCGACACATCTATATATATTTCGGAACAACCATAGACACTCTATATGTGAATGTTGGAGTTAGCTATACAGGATTGAGGTTGATTCCAAAATATATATAGTTTGAGTTGTGATCAATACTGAGATACGTATACACTGGGTCGTGGATTGATTCAAGATAATATTTATCGATTTATTTCTGTACATTAGCTGTGGACAACTAGTTGTAGGTTACTAACGAGGACAGCTGACTTAATAAACTTAAAACATCAAAATATATTAAAAGTGTTGTAAATATATTTTGAACATACTTTGATATATATGTATATATTGTTATAGGTTCGTGAATCAACCAGTGGCCAAGTCTTACTTCCCGACGAAGTAAAAATCTGTGAAAGTGAGTTATAGTCCCACTTTTAAAATCTAATATTTTTGGGATGAGAATACATGCAGGTTTTATAAATTATTTACAAAATAGACACAAGTACGTGAAACTACATTCTATGGTTGAATTATCGAAATCGAATATGCCCCTTTTTATTAAGTCTGGTAATCTAAGAATTAGGGAACAGACACCCTAATTGACGCGAATCCTAAAGATAGATCTATTGGGCCTAACAAACCCCATCCAAAGTACCGGATGCTTTAGTACTTCGAAATTTATATCATATCCGAAGGGTGTCCCGGAATGATGGGGATATTCTTATATATGCATCTTGTTAATGTCGGTTACCAGGTGTTCACCATATGAATGATTTTTATCTCTATGTATGGGATGTGTATTGAAATATGAAATCTTGTGGTCTATTATTATGATTTGATATATATTGGTTAAACCTATAACTCACCAACATTTTTGTTGACGTTTTAAGCATGTTTATTCTCAGGTGATTATTAAGAGCTTCCGCTATCGCATACTAAAATAAGGACAAGATTTGGAGTCCATGTTTGTATGATACTGTGTAAAAACTGCATTCACGAAAATGATTTAGATGTAACATATTTGTATTGTAAACCATTATGTAATGGTCGTATGTAAACAGGATATTTTAGATTATCATTATTTGATAATCTACGTAAAGCTTTTTAAACCTTTATTTATGAAATAAAGGTTATGGTTTGTTTTAAAAATGAATGCAGTCTTTGAAAAACGTCTCATATAGAGGTCAAAACCTCGCAACGAAATCAATTAATATGGAACGTTTTTAATCAATAAGAACGGGACATTTCAACATGCATACCATTTCGTAATATATCTTACTATAATAGACTTAATAATAATCTTGATGAACTCAAAGACTCGAATGCAACGTCTCTTGAAATATGTCATGAATGACTCCAAGTAATATCTCTAAGATGCGCAAATGCACAGCGGAAGATTTCTTTCGTACCTGAGAATAAACATGCTTTAAAGTGTCAACCAAAAGGTTGGTGAGTTCATTAGTTTAACATAAATAATCATTTCATAATTTTAATAGACCACAAGATTTCATGTTTCCATTTCTCATAAACATACGTCACATGCATAGAGACAAAAATATCATTCATATGGATTGAACACCTGGTAACCGACATTCACAATATGTATATAAGAATATCCCCATCATTCCGGGATCCTCCTTCGGACATGATATAAATTTCGAAGTACTAAAGCATCCGGTACTTTGGATGGGGCTTGTTGAGCCCGATAGATCTATCTTTAGAGTTCGCGTCAATTAGGGTGTCTGTTCCCTAATTCTTAGATTACCAGACTATCTAAAAAGGGCATATTCGATTTCGATCATTCAACCATATAATGTAGTTTTAATTACTTGTGTCTATTTCATAAAACAGTTATAAAAACAGCGCATGTATTCTCAGTCCCAAAAATATATATTGCGAAAGCATTTAAAAAGGGAGCAAATGAAACTCACTATACTGTATTTTGTAGTAAAAATACATATAACATCAATGAACAAAGGTAAGGTTGACCTCGGGTTCACGAACCTATATTAATTATATGTATATTAACACATATAATGGAAATCGATCAAATTCATATATCTAGATTTATTAGTTATATCATTTTTTTATATTAAGAACTTATATAATTCATTATTCAGTTAAATATCTTCATTTTATAGATAAAAATATTAATATAGTTAAGTTATGTATATTAAATATATTTTTATATGAAGATTGTTTGTTTGTGAAATTAAATAATTATGATAATACTAATATTAGTAATAATAAGGATACTATATAAAAATAATGATAAAAGCAATAGTAATAATAATAATAATGTTAATAAAAATAATAATATTAATAATGTTAATATTACTAAGTTGTATTATAATAACTATGATAATAATAATTTTGTTAATTCCTTTAAATCATAACCTAATTGAAATTTTTAATCTTAATGGCACTAAATTTTAACCTTAGTGAATATTCTAACAATAATACCGATAACGATAATAGTAATGATAGTTTCAAAAATAATGATAATGATAGTAATAATAATAATTCTGATAATAATAATAATTATAATGATAATTAAAATGTTAATACTTATAATAATATTAATAATGATATAAATAATAATTCTAATAATAATAATAATTTTAATTATAATGTTAATTTTAATGTTAATGATAACAACAACAACAATAATAATAATAATAATAATAATAATAATAATAATAATAATAATAATAATAATAATAATAATAATAATAATAATAATAATAATAGTATTAATAATAAAAATAGGATAACTACCTCAAAGATTAAGTTCCAAAAGAAAATGCCTTTGCCCAGGCTCGAACCCTCAACCTCTCACTAACACGAAACACCCCTAAACCATTCAGCTAATATTCACTTTCCTGGCTTATAACACAACATAAATCGATTTAAACTAAATTTCTGATTCTGTGTCAAATATACCATCGGCCCAACATACACTTGATCTCGATCCATCACCTAAACAAGCCTCCGGCCCAACAGCAACTAAATTATTTCAGCCCAACTAGCCTGATCCATAATCTTAACAGTTGGTGTGTAATTAAAAAAAAAAATTATGTTGCAGGCCATAATCAAACCCGTGACCTCCCATTAAACAACCATATGCCCAAACCACTGAAGCACTCGAGGATTCTTGTTCTCATACGCGTTTTCAATTATTTATAGTATATTCCAGCAGTTATCATCATCTATTAAACAGAAGAAAAGAAATAAGGCAGCGATGGTTGTTTGATCTTTCTCCTAAATTTTATTTCGCCACCAAACCATCATTATTATCGTTATTTTAGCTATCATCATCATCAATTATCAACTCATCATCGATCGTTATCTATCATCGTCTTTATCAGTATCATCAACTCATATCGTGGTCACATAATCGTTATCATCATCATCGTATCGTTAACGTACCATTATCATACATGATTAACATCATTGTAATCATGATACTCGTTATCATAACCATCGTTATTCATACTCTTCCTTATCGTAACAATACCACCATTTTTATCATCATCACCCATTATCTTCTCCGCTATAGTTAATGAATTATATCAACCGATAGGACTTACTGCAGCAGAAATTATATCACAACAGCTGTGACATTAAACGAAGAAGGAAAGAAACAAGGTGAGTAATAGCGTAACAGAAAACAGAAGACTGGAACAGGAGAACATCTTGTTGGTTTTGAAGAGGATGTCGTGATGGTGGTGGCGTTAGATGGTGATTGTTGTGGTGTTTTCATCAAGCAAGTAATACGAAAGATATATACATATATATATATCTAGAGAGAGAGTGTGTGTGTGTGGTGGTGTTGCGGTGGTTTGTGGTTGTGTCAGACGGTGGCACGTTTCTGGTGGTGGTGTTCGGTTGATGGTGGTTCGAGTAATGGTGGCCTACGGTGGGACTAGGGTGCTGTGGTGGTTTGACATCGAAAAGTGGTGAGATGGTGGTGATTTCATGGATGTTTGTAGGGTGGTACATGGTGATAGTCTAGTGGCGGTTCACGAGGTGGTGATTGACGGTGGTCATGGATGGCGGCATGGTGGCACCCGGTGGTGGTGAAAGGTGTGAATTGATTTATGAATCTTCTTCCTAAATCTATAGATGTATTACTTACATCTATATTATATAAGATCTTATGTTGATTATAGTATTAATATTTATTAATAATAATATAATTATAATATAAAAATAACAACTTTTATGCATAGTAAGCCATCACAAATAATGCTGCCGACACTTTTCCCGGGATGGCCATATCGCGTCCATTGCTAAACAGTTACCGTATAAAGTGTCCCTAAAAATCCTAATTTTTTTAGATTAAGCATATTTAATTATTTCACTCATTACCTGTTTGAAACCAGATCAAAAAGGTTCAATAATTTTTTATTTTCTGTTCCAATTTATATGTACGGAGTACTAATAGTTAAACTTAAAAAGGTAAAAATACTTTTAACAAATCTAAAATCTTCGTAATCAGTTTACAGTTTAACTTTTATTTTAACTCTTCATGAACATGGGTTATATCTATATTAAAACTAACGAATCGTTAACCGAGTGCTACTGACGTTTACTAATTAGACACGAAATCATTTATTTTTAATATATTCTCTTTATATATATAAAGAGTTTTAAATAGCAAGTTTAACTACTAAATAAATATATTATATATATCCTTAATCCATTTAGTTTAATATTATTTATATATTTACAAGTAATATTTATATTCATACATTTATATATATAAATATATATCTATATATTTATAATAATAGTTTTCATTACATCGCATATTATTTTTTCATATTTATTTTCAACAATTAGATCATATATTATCTTAAATAATATTTTCAAATTAATGTATATGTATCTATTTATATATAGTTGTTCGTGAATCGTCTAGAATGGTCGAAGGTCAATTGAATATACAAAACAGTTCAAAGTTTTTGAGACTCAACATTACAGAATTTGCTTATCGTGTCAGAATCATATAGTAATTACGTTTAAATTTGGTCGGAAATTGCCGGGTCGTCACAGTTTCTATACCTGGAACAGACGGGGATGTCAAGCCCTATGGATCCATATACAACTACTCGTGCCCACCAGTTCTTATAACTGGCAGTTACTAGTTACCAAAGCTAAGGGATTTTCGGTTCAAACTCGATGTAGAATTTAGTATGTACTTGTATCCATTGCGTTTAAAATAAATTGCATGTATTCTCAGCCCAAAAATATATATTGCAAAAGCAATTAAAAAGGGAGCAAATGAAACTTGTAGTGACCCGAACTTTTCCATGTTTATATATATTAATTGAGATTGATATTTACATGATTAAATGTTTCCAACATGTTAAGCAATCAAACTTGTTAAGACTTGATTAATTGAAATATGTTTCACATAGACAATTGACCACCCAAGTTGACCGGTGATTCACGAACGTTAAAACTTGTAAAAAACTATATGATGACATATATATGGTTATATATATAGTTAACATGATATTATGATAAGTAAACATATCATTAATTATATTAACAATGAACTACATATGTAAAAACAAGACTACTAACTTAATGATTTTGAAACGAGACATATATGTAACGTTTATCGTTGTAACGACATTTAATGTATATATATCATATTAAGAGATATTCGTACATCATAATATCATGATAATATAATAATTTAAAATCTATTTTGTTATTATAAACATTGGGTTAACAACATTTAACAAGATCGTTAACCTAAAGGTTTCAAAACAACACTTACATGTAACGACTAACGATGACTTAACGACTCAGTTAAAATGTATATACATGTAGTGTTTTAATATGTATTTATACACTTTTGAAAGACTTCAATACACTTATCAAAATACTTCTACTTAACAAAAATGCTTACAATTACATTCTCGTTCAGTTTCATCAACAATTCTACTCGTATGCACCCGTATTCGTACTCGTACAATACACAGCTTTTAGATGTATGTACTATTGGTATATACACTCCAATGATCAGCTCTTAGCAGCCCATGTGAGTCACCTAACACATGTGGGAACCATCATTTGGCAACTAGCATGAAATATCTCATAAGATTACAAAAATATGAGTAATCATTCATGACTTATTTACATGAAAACAAAATTACATATCCTTTATATCTAATCCATACACCAACGACCAAAAACACCTACAAACACTTTCATTCTTCAATTTTCTTCATCTAATTGAACTCTCTCAAGTTCTATCTTCAAGTTCTAAGTGTTCTTCATAAATTCCAAAAGTTCTAGTTTCATAAAATCAAGAATACTTTCAAGTTTGCTAGCTCACTTCCAATCTTGTAAGGTGATCATCCAACCTCAAGAAATCTTTGTTTCTTACAGTAGGTTATCATTCTAATACAAGGTAATAATCATATTCAAACTTTGGTTCAATTTCTATAACTATAACAATCTTATTTCAAGTGATGATCTTACTTGAACTTGTTTTCGTGTCATGATTTTGCTTCAAGAACTTTGAGCCATCCAAGGATCCATTGAAGCTAGATCCATTTTTCTCTTTTCCAGTAGGTTCATCCAAGGAACTTAAGGTAGTAATGATGTTCATAACATCATTCAATTCATACATATAAAGCTATCTTATTCGAAGGTTTAAACTTGTAATCACTAGAACATAGTTTAGTTAATTATAAACTTGTTCGCAAACAAAAGTTAATCCTTCTAACTTGACTTTTAAAATCAACTAAACACATGTTCTATATCTATATGATATGCTAACTTAATGATTTAAAACCTGGAAACACGAAAAACAACGTAAAACCGGATTTACGCCGTCGTAGTAACACCGCGGGCTGTTTTGGGTTAGTTAATTAAAAACTATGATAAACTTTGATTTAAAAGTTGTTATTCTGAGAAAATGATTTTTATTATGAACATGAAACTATATCCAAAAATTATGGTTAAACTCAAAGTGGAAGTATGTTTTCTAAAATGGTCATCTAGACGTCGTTCTTTCGACTGAAATGACTACCTTTACAAAAACGACTTGTAACTTATTTTTCCGACTAGAAACCTATACTTTTTTTGTTTAGATTCATAAAATAGAGTTCAATATGAAACCATAGCAATTTGATTCACTCAAAACGGATTTAAAATGAAGAAGTTATGGGTAAAACAAGATTGGATAATTTTTCTCATTTTAGCTACGTGAAAATTGGTAACAAATCTATTCCAACCATAACTTAATCAACTTGTATTATATATTATGTAATCTTGAGATACCATAGACACGTATACAATGTTTCGACCTATCATGTCGACACATCTATATATATTTCGGAACAACCATAGACACTCTATATGTGAATGTTGGAGTTAGCTATACAGGGTTGAGGTTGATTCCAAAATATATATAGTTTGAGTTGTGATCAATACTGAGATACGTATACACTGGGTCGTGGATTGATTCAAGATAATATTTATTGATTTATTTCTGTACATCTAACTGTGGACAACTAGTTGTAGGTTACTAACGAGGACAGCTGACTTAATAAACTTAAAACATCAAAATATATTAAAAGTGTTGTAAATATATTTTGAACATACTTTGATATATATGTATATATTGTTATAGGTTCGTGAATCAACCAGTGGCCAAGTCTTACTTCCCGACGAAGTAAAAATCTGTGAAAGTGAGTTATAGTCCCACTTTTAAAATCTAATATTTTTGGGATGAGAATACATGCAGGTTTTATAAATGATTTACAAAATAGAAACAAGTACGTGAAACTACATTCTATGGTTGAATTATCGAAATCGAATATGCCCCTTTTTATTAAGTCTGGTAATCTAAGAATTAGGGAACAGACACCCTAATTGACGCGAATCCTAAAGATAGATCTATTGGGCCTAACAAACCCCATCCAAAGTACCGGATGCTTTAGTACTTCGAAATTTATATCATATCCGAAGGGTGTCCCGGAATGATGGGGATATTCTTATATATGCATTTGTTATTGTCGGTTACCAGGTGTTCACCATATGAATGATTTTTATCTCTATGTATGGGATGTGTATTGAAATATGAAATCTTGTGGTCTATTGTTACGATTTGATATATATAGGTTAAACCTATAACTCACCAACATTTTTGTTGACGTTTAAAGCATGTTTATTCTCAGGTGAATATTAAGAGCTTCCGCTGTTGCATACTAAAATAAGGACAAGATTTGGAGTCCATGTTTGTATGATATTGTGTAAAAACTGCATTCAAGAAACTGATTTCGATGTAACATATTTGTATTGTAAACCATTATGTAATGGTCGTGTGTAAACAGGATATTTTAGATTATCATTATTTGATAATCTACGTAAAGTTTTTTTAAACCTTTATTTATGAAATAAAGGTTATGGTTTGTTTTAAAAATGAATGCAGTCTTTGAAAAACGTCTCATATAGAGGTCAAAACCTCGCAACGAAATCAATTAATATGGAACGTTTTTAATCAATAAGAACGGGACATTTCAGTTGGTATCCGAGCGTTGGTCTTAGAGAACCAGAAAATTTGCATTAGTGTGTCTTATCGAGTTTGTTAGGATGCATTAGTGAGTCTGGACTTCGACCGTGTTTTCTTTAAAAATGATTGCTTAACATTTTTGTTGGAAACTATATATTTTTAACATATGAATATTATGTGATATATTAATCTCTTAACGTGTTTGATATTATGTGATAGATGTCTACCTCTAGAACAAGTCCCATTGACTCACCTAATAATAATGAAGAGTCAAATGTAAATTGGAATGATTTGTGGACTGATTCACAAGTTCCCGAAGAGGAACCGGAAGAAGAGTCGGAACCGGAAGAAGAATCGGAACCGGAAGAAGAATCGGAACCGGATGAAGAAATAGAACCGGTGGGGGAAATAATAAAACGGTTAAGTAAAAGAAAATCCTCAACCAACCGACCAAAGTTAATTATGGTCAATGGTGTTTCCGCCAAGGAAGCAAAATATTGGGAGGATTACCAATTCTCCGATGAATCGGATTCCGACGAGAATTCTGATGATGTTATAGAAATTACCCCAACTGAATTTAAAAAGGCAAAAGAAAATAATAAGGGAAAGGGCATAAAAATAGAGAAATCTAATTCCAACCCCGATGAACTTTATATGTATCGTCAACCCCCGAAGTCCTTAAGTTGTAACAATGACCCGGGAACCTCTAAACCACCAGGTTTTTCTAAACCAATGTGGACAACGACGGCTCGTATTAGGGGAACATCATATATCCCTAGAAACTTGGCAAAACGAACCAAAACCGAAGAAGAAGAAACGAGCGAGTCGGAATAAGATAGTTGTATTCGTGTGGTGTAATATATGGAATATAGTGTTCTTATGCTTTATGATATATATAAAAATTGCTTGTATTAATAAGTATTTTTTTTATGAATCTAACTCTTGTCTATTTTACAGTTTAAAAACACAAAATGGATAGACAACCCAATATTTTAAGAGACCTACCCGGAGACATGATTGATGAAATCTTGTCTAGAGTCGGCCAGAATTCTTCGGCACAACTATTTAAGGCGAGATCAGTTTGTAAGACATTCGAAGAACGTTCCAAGAATGTCTTGGTTTATAAGAGACTTTCGTTTGAAAGATGGGGGATATCACATTGGGAAACCCATAAGTTACGATGTGTTTACTTTGACGCATATATTGCGGGGAACCCAAATGCTATTTTACGCAACGGGTTAAGAAATTATTTTGACTCAATATATCCGAATATTGGACTTCGTGATTTAGAAAAAGCGGCTAACATGCAACATAAAGAAGCATGTTATGCTTACGGATTAGTAATGTTCGCTTCTCACCAAAGTGAGAACAAGAACATCGGGCTACAACTATTAAACAAAACGTTTCCACAAGTGACGGAGTCGGTAATTGGGGTAAGAAATGAGGTTTTTAGATTATTACGGGACTGTTGGACATTACGTAACCCTCGTCCCTTTGATGACGTTACAACACGCTGTCTTATCAACGGCCATAACGGTTATGTTGCACAAGACCAAGGATGGGAAGTAGTCCTAGTAAAACCAGAATGCATGACTTGTTTCTGGACGTATGAATTACGTGTCTTTATTGCCTTTGCTGAACGACTTGTGTACTAGCTAGAATTGTCTTCACAACTATCTTGTATCAAAGTTATTGTGTGCTATATTTCATGCTTTATGTAAAATAAGCAGTATTGTAAGTTTGTAAAATATTGTATAAAAGTTTGAACGCGAAATATTATTATAATCAGTTTTTCATATAGAATTGTAGTAGTTGAATTGTATATTAGCTACTAAGTATGAACTTAACGGGTAGGTACTACCCGAATTTAAACTTATAAAACGCTAATATGAAGAAAAAGCTTTTATAAATGAGTTCATATTATGCTACGAAATACTATTAACTACTCTTAATATTCTGTATGATTAACTTGTTCCATTTAACTATTTTGAAGGAAATGGCACCGACTACTCGACACACCGTGAATATGAATGAAGAGGAATTCCGTACTTTTCTAGCTTCAAACATAGCCGCAGTACAGGCTGCGCTACATACCAACAATAACCTTGGATCTAGCAGTACAGGAAATCGTGTAGGATGCACCTACAAAGAATTCACTGCCTGCAAACCTTTGGAATTTGATGGAACCGAAGGACCGATCGGATTGAAACGGTGGACCGAGAAGGTTGAATCGGTGTTTGCCATAAGTAAGTGTACTGAAGAGGACAAAGTGAAGTACGCTACGCATACCTTCACAGGTTCTGCGTTAACATGGTGGAATACCTATCTAGAGCAAGTGGGACAAGATGATGCGTACGCACTACCGTGGTCAGCATTCAAGCACTTGATGAACGAGAAGTACCGTCCCAGAACCGAGGTCAATAAGCTCAAGACAGAACTTAGAGGGTTACGAACCCAAGGATTTGATATTACCACGTACGAAAGACGATTCACAGAATTGTGCCTATTGTGTCCGGGAGCATTCGAAGATGAGGAAGAGAAGATCGACGCGTTTGTGAAAGGATTACCGGAAAGAATCCAAGAAGATATAAGTTCACACGAGCCCGCCTCCATACAACAGGCATGTAGAATGGCTCACAAACTAGTGAACCAGATTGAAGAAAGAATTAAAGAACAGACTGCTGAAGAGGCCAATGTGAAGCAAGTCAAAAGAAAGTGGGAGGAAAACGGTGATAAGAATCACCAATACAACAACAACAGCAATTACAACAATAATCGCAACAATTATCCCAACAATCGCAACATCAATCGCAACTACAACAAACGGCCCAACAACAACAACAACAACAACAACAACAGCAACTACAACAATCATCCCAACAACAATAATAACCGCAACAACAACAACAATCAGAAGCAGCTATGCCAAAGGTGTGAAAAGAATCACTCGGGGTTCTGCACCAAATTTTGCAACAAGTGTAAAAGAAATGGTCATAGCGCGGCGAAGTGTGAGGTCTACGGACCAGGGGTTAATAGAACGAAAGGAACAAATGGTGTCGGAACGAGTAATGGCGGAGCAAGTAGTGTCGGAGCAAGTTATGCCAATGTAGTTTGTTATAAATGTGGAAAACCAGGCCACATTATTAGAAATTGCCCGAACCAGGAGAACACGAATGGACAAGGCCGTGGAAGAGTTTTCAATATTAATGCGGTAGAGGCACAGGAAGACCCGGAGCTTGTTACGGGTACGTTTCTTATTGACAATAAATCTGCTTACGTTTTATTTGATTCGGGTGCGGATAGAAGCTATATGAGTAGAGATTTTTGTGCTAAATTAAGTTGTCCATTGACGCCTTTGGATAGTAAATTTTTACTCGAATTAGCAAATGGTAAATTAATTTCAGCAGATAATATATGTCGGAATCGAGAAATTAAACTGGTTAGCGAAACATTTAAGATTGATTTGATACCAGTAGAGTTAGGGAGTTTTGATGTGATAATCGGTATGGACTGGTTGAAAGAAGTGAAAGCGGAGATAGTTTGTTACAAAAATGCAATTCGCATTATACGAGAAAAAGGAAAACCCTTAATGGTGTACGGAGAAAAGGGAAACACGAAGCTACATCTTATTAGTAATTTGAAGGCACAAAAACTAATAAGAAAAGGTTGCTAGGCTGTTCTAGCACACGTCGAGAAAGTACAAACTGAAGAAAAGAGCATCAATGATGTTCCCATTGCAAAAGAATTTCCCGATGTATTTCCGAAAGAATTACCGGGATTACCCCCACATCGATCCGTTGAATTTCAAATAGATCTTGTACCAGGAGCTGCACCAATAGCTCGTGCTCCTTACAGACTCGCACCCAGCGAGATGAAAGAACTGCAAAGCCAATTACAAGAACTTTTAGAGCGTGGTTTCATTCGACCAAGCACATCACCGTGGGGAGCTCCTGTTTTGTTTGTCAAGAAGAAAGATGGTACATTCAGGTTGTGTATCGACTACCGAGAGTTGAACAAACTTACCATCAAGAACCGCTACCCACTACCGAGAATCGACGACTTATTTGATCAACTACAAGGCTCGTCTGTTTATTCAAAGATTGACTTACGTTCCGGGTATCATCAAATGCGGGTGAAAGAAGATGATATTCCAAAGACTGCTTTCAGAACACGTTACGGTCATTACGAGTTTATGGTCATGCCGTTTGGTTTAACTAATGCACCAGCTGTGTTCATGGACCTTATGAACCGAGTGTGTGGACCATACCTTGACAAGTTTGTCATTGTTTTCATTGATGACATACTTATTTACTCAAAGAATGACCAAGAACACGGTGAACATTTGAGAAAGGTGTTAGAAGTATTGAGGAAGGAAGAATTGTACGCTAAGTTTTCAAAGTGTGCATTTTGGTTGGAAGAAGTTCAATTCCTCGGTCACATAGTGAACAAAGAAGGTATTAAGGTGGATCCGGCAAAGATAGAAACTGTTGAAAAGTGGGAAACCCCGAAAACTCCGAAACACATACGCCAGTTTTTAGGACTAGCTGGTTACTACAGAAGGTTCATCCAAGACTTTTCCAGAATAGCAAAACCCTTGACTGCATTAACGCATAAAGGGAAGAAATTTGAATGGAATGATGAACAAGAGAAGGCGTTTCAGTTATTGAAGAAAAAGCTAACTACGGCACCTATATTGTCATTGCCTGAAGGGAATGATGATTTTGTGATTTATTGTGACGCATCAAAGCAAGGTCTCGGTTGTGTATTAATGCAACGAACGAAGGTGATTGCTTATGCGTCTAGACAATTGAAGATTCACGAACAAAATTATACGACGCATGATTTGGAATTAGGCGCGGTTGTTTTTGCATTAAAGACTTGGAGGCACTACTTATATGGGGTCAAAAGTATTATATATACCGACCACAAAAGTCTTCAACACATATTTAATCAGAAACAACTGAATATGAGGCAGCGTAGGTGGATTGAATTATTGAATGATTACGATTTTGAGATTCGTTACCACCCGGGGAAGGCAAATGTGGTAGCCGATGCCTTGAGCAGGAAGGATAGAGAACCCATTCGAGTAAAATCTATGAATTTAATGATTCATAATAACATTACTACTCAAATAAAGGAGGCGCAACAAGGAGTTTTAAAAGAGGGAAATTTAAAGGATGAAATACCCAAAGGATCGGAGAAGCATCTTAATATTCGGGAAGACGGAACCCGGTATAGGGCTGAAAGGATTTGGGTACCAAAATTTGGAGATATGAGAGAAATGGTACTTAGAGAAGCTCATAAAACCAGATACTCAATACATCCTGGAACGGGGAAGATGTACAAGGATCTCAAGAAACATTTTTGGTGGCCGGGTATGAAAGCCGATGTTGCTAAATACGTAGGAGAATGTTTGACGTGTTCTAAGGTCAAAGCTGAGCATCAGAAACCATCAGGTCTACTTCAACAACCCGAAATCCCGGAATGGAAATGGGAAAACATTACCATGGATTTCATCACTAAATTGCCAAGGACTGCAAGTGGTTTTGATACTATTTGGGTAATAGTTGATCGTCTCACCAAATCAGCACACTTCCTACCAATAAGAGAAGATGACAAGATGGAGAAGTTAGCACGACTGTATTTGAAGGAAGTCGTCTCCAGACATGGAATACCAATCTCTATTATCTCTGATAGGGATGGCAGATTTATTTCAAGATTCTGGCAGACATTACAGCAAGCATTAGGAACTCGTCTAGACATGAGTACTGCCTATCATCCACAAACTGATGGGCAGAGTGAAAGGACGATACAAACGCTTGAAGACATGCTACGAGCATGTGTTATTGATTTCGGAAACAGTTGGGATCGACATCTACCGTTAGCAGAATTTTCCTACAACAACAGCTACCATTCAAGCATTGAGATGGCGCCGTTTGAAGCACTTTATGGTAGAAAGTGCAGGTCTCCGATTTGTTGGAGTGAAGTGGGGGATAGACAGATTACGGGTCCGGAGATTATACAAGAAACTACCGAGAAGATCATCCAAATTCAACAACGGTTGAAAACCGCCCAAAGTCGACAAAAGAGCTACGCTGACATTAAAAGAAAAGATATAGAATTTGAAATTGGAGAGATGGTCATGCTTAAAGTTGCACCTTGGAAAGGCGTTGTTCGATTTGGTAAACGAGGGAAATTAAATCCAAGGTATATTGGACCATTCAAGATTATTGATCGTGTCGGACCAGTAGCTTACCGACTAGAGTTACCTCAACAACTCGCGGCTGTACATAACACTTTCCACGTCTCGAATTTGAAGAAATGTTTTGCTAAAGAAGATCTCACTATTCCGTTAGATGAAATCCAAATCAACGAAAAACTTCAATTCATCGAAGAACCCGTCGAAATAATGGATCGTGAGGTTAAAAGACTTAAGCAAAACAAGATACCAATTGTTAAGGTTCGATGGAATGCTCGTAGAGGACCCAAGTTCACCTGGGAGCGTGAAGATCAGATGGAGAAGAAATACCCGCATCTATTTCCAGAAGATTCGTCAACACCTTCAACAGCTTAAAATTTCGGGACGAAATTTATTTAACGGGTAGGTACTGTAGTGACCCGAACTTTTCCATGTTTATATATATTAATTGAGATTGATATTTACATGATTAAATGTTTCCAACATGTTAAGCAATCAAACTTGTTAAGACTTGATTAATTGAAATATGTTTCACATAGACAATTGACCACCCAAGTTGACCGGTGATTCACGAACGTTAAAACTTGTAAAAAACTATATGATGACATATATATGGTTATATATATAGTTAACATGATATTATGATAAGTAAACATATCATTAATTATATTAACAATGAACTACATATGTAAAAACAAGACTACTAACTTAATGATTTTGAAACGAGACATATATGTAACGTTTATCGTTGTAACGACATTTAATGTATATATATCATATTAAGAGATATTCGTACATCATAATATCATGATAATATAGTAATTTAAAATCTCTTTTGTTATTATAAACATTGGGTTAACAACATTTAACAAGATCGTTAACCTAAAGGTTTCAAAACAACACTTACATGTAACGACTAACGATGACTTAACGACTCAGTTAAAATGTATATACATGTAGTGTTTTAATATGTATTTATACACTTTTGAAAGACTTCAATACACTTATCAAAATACTTCTACTTAACAAAAATGCTTACAATTACATTCTCGTTCAGTTTCATCAACAATTCTACTCGTATGCACCCGTATTCGTACTCGTACAATACACAGCTTTTAGATGTATGTACTATTGGTATATACACTCCAATGATCAGCTCTTAGCAGCCCATGTGAGTCACCTAACACATGTGGGAACCATCATTTGGCAACTAGCATGAAATATCTCATAAGATTACAAAAATATGAGTAATCATTCATGACTTATTTACATGAAAACAAAATTACATATCCTTTATATCTAATCCATACACCAACGACCAAAAACACCTACAAACACTTTCATTCTTCAATTTTCTTCATCTAATTGAACTCTCTCAAGTTCTATCTTCAAGTTCTAAGTGTTCTTCATAAATTCCAAAAGTTCTAGTTTCATAAAATCAAGAATACTTTCAAGTTTGCTAGCTCACTTCCAATCTTGTAAGGTGATAATCCAACCTCAAGAAATCTTTGTTTCTTACAGTAGGTTATCATTCTAATACAAGGTAATAATCATATTCAAACTTTGGTTCAATTTCTATAACTATAACAATCTTATTTCAAGTGATGATCTTACTTGAACTTGTTTTCGTGTCATGATTTTGCTTCAAGAACTTTGAGCCATCCAAGGATCCATTGAAGCTAGATCCATTTTTCTCTTTTCCAGTAGGTTCATCCAAGGAACTTAAGGTAGTAATGATGTTCATAACATCATTCGATTCATACATATAAAGCTATCTTATTCGAAGGTTTAAACTTGTAATCACTAGAACATAGTTTAGTTAATTCTAAACTTGTTCGCAAACAAAAGTTAATCCTTCTAACTTGACTTTTAAAATCAACTAAACACATGTTCTATATCTATATGATATGCTAACTTAATGATTTAAAACCTGGAAACACGAAAAACAACGTAAAACCGGATTTACGCCGTCGTAGTAACACCGCGGGCTGTTTTGGGTTAGTTAATTAAAAACTATGATAAACTTTGATTTAAAAGTTGTTATTCTGAGAAAATGATTTTTATTATGAACATGAAACTATATCCAAAAATTATGGTTAAACTCAAAGTGGAAGTATGTTTTCTAAAATGGTCATCTAGACGTCGTTCTTTCGACTGAAATGACTACCTTTACAAAAACGACTTGTAACTTATTTTTCCGACTAGAAACCTATACTTTTTTTGTTTAGATTCATAAAATAGAGTTCAATATGAAACCATAGCAATTTGATTCACTCAAAACGGATTTAAAATGAAGAAGTTATGGGTAAAACAAGATTGGATAATTTTTCTCATTTTAGCTACGTGAAAATTGGTAACAAATCTATTCCAACCATAACTTAATCAACTTGTATTATATATTATGTAATCTTGAGATACCATAGACACGTATACAATGTTTCGACCTATCATGTCGACACATCTATATATATTTCGGAACAACCATAGACACTCTATATGTGAATGTTGGAGTTAGCTATACAGGGTTGAGGTTGATTCCAAAATATATATAGTTTGAGTTGTGATCAATACTGAGATACGTATACACTGGGTCGTGGATTGATTCAAGATAATATTTATTGATTTATTTCTGTACATCTAACTGTGGACAACTAGTTGTAGGTTACTAACGAGGACAGCTGACTTAATAAACTTAAAACATCAAAATATATTAAAAGTGTTGTAAATATATTTTGAACATACTTTGATATATATGTATATATTGTTATAGGTTCGTGAATCAACCAGTGGCCAAGTCTTACTTCCCGACGAAGTAAAAATCTGTGAAAGTGAGTTATAGTCCCACTTTTAAAATCTAATATTTTTGGGATGAGAATACATGCAGGTTTTATAAATGATTTACAAAATAGAAACAAGTACGTGAAACTACATTCTATGGTTGAATTATCGAAATCGAATATGCCCCTTTTTATTAAGTCTGGTAATCTAAGAATTAGGGAACAGACACCCTAATTGACGCGAATCCTAAAGATAGATCTATTGGGCCTAACAAACCCCATCCAAAGTACCGGATGCTTTAGTACTTCGAAATTTATATCATATCCGAAGGGTGTCCCGGAATGATGGGGATATTCTTATATATGCATTTGTTATTGTCGGTTACCAGGTGTTCACCATATGAATGATTTTTATCTCTATGTATGGGATGTGTATTGAAATATGAAATCTTGTGGTCTATTGTTACGATTTGATATATATAGGTTAAACCTATAACTCACCAACATTTTTGTTGACGTTTAAAGCATGTTTATTCTCAGGTGAATATTAAGAGCTTCCGCTGTTGCATACTAAAATAAGGACAAGATTTGGAGTCCATGTTTGTATGATATTGTGTAAAAACTGCATTCAAGAAACTGATTTCGATGTAACATATTTGTATTGTAAACCATTATGTAATGGTCGTGTGTAAACAGGATATTTTAGATTATCATTATTTGATAATCTACGTAAAGTTTTTTTAAACCTTTATTTATGAAATAAAGGTTATGGTTTGTTTTAAAAATGAATGCAGTCTTTGAAAAACGTCTCATATAGAGGTCAAAACCTCGCAACGAAATCAATTAATATGGAACGTTTTTAATCAATAAGAACGGGACATTTCAAAACTCACGCATATAAATATTGTATATCGGTTAATAAAGCATTTGCATGTATTCTCAGACCAAAAATGTAGAGAGTAAAAGAGATCTTATGAAACTCACGCATATAAATATTGTATATCGGTTAATAAAGCATTTGCATGTATTCTCAGCCCAAAAATGTAGAGAGTAAAAGGGATCTTATGAAACTCACCTTAGCAGCATATAAAGTCGTTCACCAAAATGTGACCGAAACACGGATTACCAAATAACTGTAGATCTCAACCTAGAGAACATATGTTGGTCAATAAATGTCTATCAAGTTAGGTCAGGTCATAGTGTATCACAATCCTAATGCTCGAGATCGACATACAAAAGTTATCCAAAATCGTTTCAAAAAGTCAATTTTGACAATAGTTCAACAAAACGAGACGTACCTTATATAAAGATTCATTTACTCGGTTGGTAATACTCAAAAATCCATTTTATCAATCTCGTAAACAAGTTGTTTAAATCCTAATTGCAGATTCAAAAGCAATTTCAATTAACGTCAATTATAATTCAGTTGACCATATCTTTTGATTCGTTCTTCAAAACTATCCGATATCTAAATGAAAAGTTATTGATTTTTCGCCAGCTTTCCGAAAATATGTATATCATATACCTTTTACCAGTAATATATGTATTTAATTCGTGATTCATTATAAACTGTTTAACGACGAAATTTTGTATACAAGCATGTATAAATATATACACTCGAGCGCTAGTATGTATACACCAAGGTTGTAAAAGACGCGAGACGGGGTCGAGACGGTCGGGTCCTAAAAGGGTCGAGACGGTCGAGACGGGGTCGAGACGGAGGTCTAGACGGATGTTGACTAACGTTGACTTTTAAATTAAAATGTTATATATTATATATATATATATATATATATATATATATATATATATATATATATATATATATATATATATATATATATATATATATATATATATATATATATATATTGTACATTACATTATTCCAAAGTCAACGTTTAATTTAAAAGTCAACATTTCAACTTGACCGTTTATATATATATGTAATGTATATGATATAAAAAAAGAAACTTGAAATAGCACAGGGTTTTTTTTCAATATGTATATCAAACATAAAAAAAGAAACCTTAAGTAATAGCACAGGGTTTAATTTTTTTTTAAAAAAAAAAAAAAAACTTGAAAAAAATCAAAAAACCCCGTTTTTCCCCGTCTCGGACCGTGTTTGACCGTCTTTTGACCGTTTTTTGGCCGATTTCCGTTTTTTCAAACGTTTTATGTATAAACGGGACGGGGCACTCCAAAATCCGTCTACACCCCCGTCTACACCCCCGTTTTTTCCGTTTTTTACAACACTGGTATACACTATTAATTTATAAAATATAAAATATAAATGCTTACGTATTAATATTGAGATTCAATATTGTAGAAAATTATGTAGACGTAACGGAGATGATAAACACTAGGTTTGATTCATAAATATACCCCCGAACATTACCCATAACCTCCTTGGCAATAACCCACAATTTCCTTAGCTTTAGCTTGCTCGTAAACTCGTTTTGAAAGTGACACGCTCATAACCTCGTCGTAGTATTTTATGTAATAATAATAATAATAATAATAATAATAATAATAATAATAATAATAATAATAATAATAATAATAATAATAATAATAATAATAATAATAATAATAATAATAATAAGATTAATATTAATAATCTTAATATTATTAATAATAATAATAATAATATAAATTATAAATATAATACAGAGTAATATAGAAGGATATGTGTGTGTGCATTATGCCAGAACTCGATCGAATTTATAGACTTTTCCTGAAATCTGACCCCATGCGATCGCATGGGTTTTGTGGGTAAATACCATGCGATCGCATGGCCCGTAAATCCAGCTCACATCTGTTTTAACTTCTAGTTTGTCGACATATTAAATAAATATAAATATAATATATATAATTTATATAATTAATTATATATTATATTAAATTCACGTGCATAGTTGATTTTTAATTTTTGTTCCGATAAGTCGTACGTTGTCACACGACTTATGTCCCGGTTCCGGTTTTTCAAACGTCCTTACGTACACTGAGAAAACTGGCACTTTACCTTTCGTGACTCGTACATTTGTCAAAATATAGACTTAACTATCCATAAATTATATCACTCGAAATATAACTTATACATTCGAGTGTTTTGGTCATTTACTTCTATAAATCATCGTCTCGTTATCTATTAAAGTAAATTTAATAATATTGTTTTAAATCAAAACGTTTAATAACCAAGTTAATATTCATAAACATGTTTTAAGTACACATCGCAAGTTATTCATACAATTACAATTCCAACTTATCATATATGTTCAAATAGATATTTAAACCAATAAGTTTTATGCATAGTATCATACAATTAATACATTGTTACACTTTCAAGTTATAGTGTATATATGTATCTTTTTACATATAATTGTTCGCGAATCGTTGAGAACAGTTGATGGGTAATTGAATAGTTCAAAAAAATTTTGAGATTCAGTTTTACATGAAGGTATTTCATATGCCCGAGAGACATATTAAACTAATGTGGCTAACATGTTATGATCCAAGTCGGGTCATACCCAATAACAAGCTTACCGACACCCTATACGTATTTGATCTTTACGGTTGGATCATAAGATAAATACGCGACACTTGAACTTTAGAAAATGGTTTCTAAAATGTATTACTTGATGTGTATATATATAAATTATGGAATAATTTATATATAAAGGATTTAATTATTTATAGGTTAAATAATTAATTATTTTATGTTACATTTTATAAATTGGTTTTATAAAATAAATGTAGACATAAAATAAAATGTGCAAGTATTATTTATAATACTTTTATATAAGTTTTCTTTTATATAAAAACAAAAGGAAATTATATAATTAATGGCATGGGAGGTTGGTGCCTTGCATGAAGGTTGATTGGCCCTTTAATAAAGCCTTTTTGCTTCTACAAATGTACACCAACTAACCAATTCAAAGCTAGCACATTACACACACATCAAACAAGCAAAAGAAAAAAAAAATTCTGCATCTCCCTTTGCTGCTGCTGCCGTAGCCTTTTGAGGTCCAAAGGGTGTTCAAATATTTTTTTACAAGCTCATTTCAAGTGTAATTAAATCCTAACTAAAGGCTAGGGTGTTGGTGATAAGTTTGGGGTATTACAAGCTTGAGGTTTCAAGTTAGAAACTTGCTAGTTCATCATCTTCATCATCTTCATCTTCATCCATTTATTACCTCCTAACTTGGAGTAGGTATAACCCTCTTACTAGCTCTTTTACTTTGTAACCATATATTATCTAGACTTGATATTCATATGGGATTCATGTTTAAATGGTTAAACTTTGTAAAGATTGGTTTTAAAATGCTTCCGCTCTATGTTAATAAAATCGACCCTTTTGACATAAACATATATGGATATGAAACTTGGTAATCTTTTGAATCCCAACAATGGTATCTAGAGCCAAAGTCATAGATATATGCTTCTTGTATTTGGCTTGAAAACCCATTTTCTTTACAATCTAGTAACATGCATGAAACTAGAAAGTAAAAATTTTGGGTTTTGGATGGGGGTATATGAGACGACCCGACCCAATCCATAGGGACGAAGTCATCAACATTTGGTCCCACAGCGAGGTTTTTCCCTCTATATGATACGTTTTGATAAACATTGCATTCATTTTTAAATGATATACTTTCTATACATATAAAGTTTACCAAAAATATAGACATTTCCCAAATATACATGTCAAATTATACAGAATGACTAAATCGTCAAATTATTTATTAATAGATTATAACAATAATTTTTGAATGCAATGTCTTTTTGAAAAAATATGGCATGAAAGACTCCATGCAGCACCTTGAGCAAATAGCAAGCAGACAGCGGAAGCATTTCAATACCTGAGAATAAACATGCTTTAAAGTGTCAACCAAAAGGTTGGTGAGTTCATTAGTTTATAGTAATCATTTCATTTTCATCATTTTAATAGACCACAAGATTTTAAGTATTATAAAAATCGTGCAGAAGTCCCATTCCAACTGCACAAACAAAATATCATTCATATGAAGAACACCTAGTGAGGATTCCAAAATATATTAGTAACCATCTGTGCCGGTCTTACACCCCACGGCTGAATACATGTGCCTTCAAAATATAGAACCTCTATGCCGGTCTTTACTCCCCCACGGCTGAACACATGTATATAAAATATAGGACAACCGGTGCCAAAATACAAAACCATTCATTCAACTCGGGAGCTCATTCGCTCTAACCGAAATAAACCATTGATAATACGTGCCATAATAATCAATCCCAACCCCAGATAATTCTATCATAGAATGCAGTTCGATTACTTGTGTCTATTTCGTAAAACAGTTATAAAAGTTGCGCATGTATTCTCAGCCCAAAAATGTAAAGGGTAAAAAGACAAATGAAACTCACCTGACAACTTCAGAAATAAATCACAGAGATGTGACCGAATATCGAAATGCAAGTAACCGTAGACCTTAACCTAGAGAATATATGTTGGTCAATAAGTGTCTAATAAGCTAGGTCGGTCCATAGGGTTCGTATAGTCCTATTGCTCAAGTCCGACTCATAAATTTAGCAAAATTTAGCAAAAGTCAACAAAAGTCAACGCAAGTCAAAGTAAGTCAAATGTAAGTCAAACGCAAGTCAAACACAGTCAACATGGTTAACACAAGTCAACAACCGCATAAAATTACACAAGTTGGTCAAATAGTCAAACATAGGTTAAACTTAAGTTACTCATTTTTACCTAGAAACATTTATATTATATACATATATGTATTTTCTAGTATTTTTCAGCTGATTTCGGGTCCCACCAAATTAGATATAATACCTTAGGTCGCGACCATTGAAAAGTATGTCATCCCACCTTTCTATAGACAGTTTATTTGACAAAAACGGAGTTACGGTTTTAAAGTTATGACCTCGCGAAAACAGTCTCCCGAAACATAAAATGCTGATAAAATTTTTGGTCCGAGTGTTCAAAATTCATCAGCGATTGCCCATTTTCTCGCTTGTCTTATACCTGTTTAAACTCAGTAATATTATACAAATAATGTATCGTTTTAAAGCTTGTCGCAAATACTTTCAATAACAAATAATAGTTTTTATCTAAACTTAACTGATTTCAACTTACGAGTCCTCAAAGTAGGCCCGAGAGTCATTTTGACAATTTTGTTAAAATACTAAAATTTTCGGTTGACGATTCAAATTTGAATCCGGCTGACCTGACTTTTTCGAATTTTTGTCACAGCTCAAAAATGACATTTTAGATGTGTTGGTGACTTTCGTTTTCCAAAATTATGCATATGGGTCAATTTATGCACGTTTGACCCGAATGAGTCATAAAACTTTCTTTAAACCAAATTTGACCCAAACTCATTTTTAAAGCACCAAAACTTGCAAACATATTTAAATCAATATACGGGATGTGTTACATACCTTTGGTTCTCAAAATTTTGCATATGGGTCAAAGTAGGCTCGTATGGCCCAAATGAGTCATAAATACCCATTTTGACCAAAACTCGGCAAAACTCATTTTTAAAACATTATAATCTTAAAACTTACTTAAATCAATATATGTGACGTGTCCACGGTGCCCGTTACCCATTTTGACACTTTAAACCCATTTGGTCAACAAAGTCAACTGCACATCATTTTTAGTTTAAAAAAATGCAGTCAACTTCTGGAATTTTTATAAAAATAAGTACAACCTCTAACTCCAAAAAAAATGATCGCAGTGACTGAAAATGTACCAGGCTCTACATGCTGAAACGTTTCAGCACTTTTACCTAAAATATATAAACTTTGAAAAATCATATCAAATCCAAAAAGTATCCAAATGACGCGTTTCTGGAGTCTAAACTTATTAATTTTTCGATACGCACGCAACCGTGAACCCAGAAATTTGAGATCGGGTCGCACGCATCACGAGGCAACTGTTCTGTTCGGTTTTACATAATATAAATTTGTAACTTTGATTTGGCCATAGATTTTGACTCGTTTATCGGAATTTGACAATATCTAAATGAAAACCAAATATTTTTTCGCAAGGAATACAACTATGTACCTCTCAAGACCTGAATATATAACATACTTTTCCAGATTCTCAGTTTCAATTACGAATTCTTTTTAAACCGAAATCAATTTTTAAGCAACAAAATCACAAACCTTTAATTAATCATAACAAGGGCTTTACATATCCGATTAACATGAATCTTAAGTCTATCTTGGGTGTTTTTCAATTATCTATACATCTAACATCAGTTCATAAACTCAATCATAAAGCATTCATCTCAGAAAATTCGGATTCATAGCAAGATCACATGAAAACTTCAATTTAACATATCATGAGCATACGATAACGAAATCAATTGATTCTTGAGCCTAAAATTAATAGTTTTTCAATAGTAATCCATCTACATACTTATATTTACAGATAACAAAATCAAAATTCCAGAAACATGGCAAAACAATTCGGATTTCATGTAATATCATGTTAAACTTCAATTAATCATACCGGAAGCAATTCTAAACGAAATCAAGTGATTCTTGAGCCTAAAATTAATAGTTTTTCACAAGGATTTCATTTATAAGTATTTCATAAACTGAAAATATCATGTTCATATCAGTAACATACTATTCAAATTCGTGATTCATCAACAAGTCAACAAATGATCAAATTAACGAACAATATCATGCATACATACAAGGACTTGAGCACTAGACACTATATCTACCCTAATATGTAACAAAATATGAAAACTATAAAATTGGAGTTTTTAAAACTTACTCAAATCAAGAAATTGTTGGTATGGATGTGTAGAGCTTGATGAGAGGAATCCGAATATGTAAACAATTTTATGATCCATCAAGTTTTTAGGGTGTTCTTGAGTAATAAAAGCTTGATGATGATGATGAATAGTAGTGGGTGTTAAGAATATGTACGTATGTATTTTTGATGAAATGAAATTAGGGTTATAAATAGATAGATATGTCACGGGTATATATCTATCTCAATAATAGATATCACGGATGTAATAATAAATATACACGGGTATTATTGTGTAGTCACGGGTATAATTAAATTTTTTTATCCGTTAGCTAACACCCAATGTATTTTATGTTAATATGATTCAATGATTGGTTTATTTTTTTTAAAAAAAAAATAAATAAATAAATAAATCTATATTGTTTGAAATCTTTTAAACTCTTGACGTCATACCTAGTTTGTGTGTTTCATAAAATACTTATTTACTTTATTTAACATTAAATAAATATTTGTCCTTTATTTAAACATGAATGTTTAAACTTATTTTTTTTTTCAAGTTTAATTTAAGAATATCCTAATTATTTAAAATGATTTTTAAAACTTAATTATTACATAAAATAATACTTAAAATAAATATTCATATGTTTCGTTGTCTGAAAAGTTATTTTATTTTATTATTATTTTATTTATTTATTATTTTATTTTTATTCTGGTTACACTAATTGTAGTGTTTTATTTAACACTTATAAAACTTATGTAATAATATATATATTGTTTTAAAAAAAAAATTAGCGTGGAAAAACGTTGAATTTAAGAGACAGTTGTTAAGCTTTTAACGGAAAAAGTCGGGTTGTTACATTACCTACCCCTTAAAGAAAATTTCGTCCCGAAATTTTGGTTGGTGTGATTAAACGGCGTTTAGGAAACAAGTGAGGATAGGAATGTTCGTCTTGACATAGAAAGATCGAGCATCTTGTAGTTAAGTATGGAAATTAGCTAAAACGAGATCATATTCCTTTGATGACGAATACATTTAAATAAACTGTTCGGAGTGCAAGTATGATATGATAAAGATGAGGGGGAAATTATGTGTGATCCAAATGATGTCAAGTATAGAGTGTCATTATATTCAGATGTCAGAAGAGAAAATAAAGGATTCATGTAACATGGTACGTGGTGAAGGTAAAGTTGATCAAGCATTACCACCATCATGTTCCATTAGAACTTCCGCATGACTTACCGTAATATAACCACGTTGATCAAGCGTAATTATATTACACTAACTCATACTTCCATTCCAACATTACTCCAAAATATTTATGGATATGAAACAAGTGTCGTTTTCAAAATTTATGAATCAAAATGATTTCAAAAAGAGGTGTACTAAAAATAGTATGGGAATATAATATTATAATTAATAATATTGAAAGGGAATGTGGTAAGAATGTCTTTGAAACTACTGAGAATCTTCGTGAGTCGAAAAAGACTTCTTCCGATTCACAATTTGAGACGTCCGAAATTTCTTAATCGAAGCACATAAGCACATGTTATAATACAAATGATATCTATAAAATTATATAAGTAATAACTCACGTAGGAATGTCGGAAATTTCGAAAGTCCTGAATAACACTTCCTGGTTTTTCAATGACCGGGGTGTTGAAAATGAACTCGCTTGAGCAGGAGAAGGCTTGTAATCAAAGGGAGAAATACTTTCTCACCGATAGTAATAATATTATATTAATATCAGAGTATGCACATAGTCACATATAAGTATAACGACACGGTTCTAGACTAGATCACTAATGTATCCTAACGGTCCAAGTCAGACACATTAATGCACCTAATTCCCTAGAACCAACGCTCTGATACCACATGAGACGACCCGACCCAATCCATAGGGACGAAGTCATCAACATTTGGTCCCACAGCGAGGTTTTGCCCTCTATATGATACGTTTTGATAAACATTGCATTCATTTTTAAATGATATACTTTCTATACATATAAAGTTTACCAAAAATATAGACATTTCCCAAATATACATGTCAAATTATACAGAATGACTAAATCGTCAAATTATTTATTAATAGATTATAACAATAATTTTTGAATGCAATGTCTTTTTGAAAAAATATGGCATGAAAGACTCCATGCAGCACCTTGAGCAAATAGCAAGCAGACAGCGGAAGCATTTCAATACCTGAGAATAAACATGCTTTAAAGTGTCAACCAAAAGGTTGGTGAGTTCATTAGTTTATAGTAATCATTTCATTTTCATCATTTTAATAGACCACAAGATTTTAAGTATTATAAAAATCGTGCAGAAGTCCCATTCCAACTGCACAAACAAAATATCATTCATATGAAGAACACCTAGTGAGGATTCCAAAATATATTAGTAACCATCTGTGCCGGTCTTACACCCCACGGCTGAATACATGTGCCTTCAAAATATAGAACCTCTATGCCGGTCTTTACTCCCCCACGGCTGAACACATGTATATAAAATATAGGACAACCGGTGCCAAAATACAAAACCATTCATTCAACTCGGGAGCTCATTCGCTCTAACCGAAATAAACCATTGATAATACGTGCCATAATAATCAATCCCAACCCCAGATAATTCTATCATAGAATGCAGTTCGATTACTTGTGTCTATTTCGTAAAACAGTTATAAAAGTTGCGCATTATTCTCAGCCCAAAAATGTAAAGGGTAAAAAGACAAATGAAACTCACCTGACAACTTCAGAAATAAATCACAGAGATGTGACCGAATATCGAAATGCAAGTAACCGTAGACCTTAACCTAGAGAATATATGTTGGTCAATAAGTGTCTAATAAGCTAGGTCGGTCCATAGGGTTCGTATAGTCCTATTGCTCAAGTCCGACTCATAAATTTAGCAAAATTTAGCAAAAGTCAACAAAAGTCAACGCAAGTCAAAGTAAGTCAAATGTAAGTCAAACGCAAGTCAAACACAGTCAACATGGTTAACACAAGTCAACAACCGCATAAAATTACACAAGTTGGTCAAATAGTCAAACATAGGTTAAACTTAAGTTACTCATTTTTACCTAGAAACATTTATATTATATACATATATGTATTTTCTAGTATTTTTCAGCTGATTTCGGGTCCCACCAAATTAGATATAATACCTTAGGTCGCGACCATTGAAAAGTATGTCATCCCACCTTTCTATAGACAGTTTATTTGACAAAAACGGAGTTACGGTTTTAAAGTTATGACCTCGCGAAAACAGTCTCCCGAAACATAAAATGCTGATAAAATTTTTGGTCCGAGTGTTCAAAATTCATCAGCGATTGCCCATTTTCTCGCTTGTCTTATACCTGTTTAAACTCAGTAATATTATACAAATAATGTATCGTTTTAAAGCTTGTCGCAAATACTTTCAATAACAAATAATAGTTTTTATCTAAACTTAACTGATTTCAACTTACGAGTCCTCAAAGTAGGCCCGAGAGTCATTTTGACAATTTTGTTAAAATACTAAAATTTTCGGTTGACGATTCAAATTTGAATCCGGCTGACCTGACTTTTCCGAATTTTTGTCACAGCTCAAAAATGACATTTTAGATGTGTTGGTGACTTTCGTTTTCCAAAATTATGCATATGGGTCAATTTATGCACGTTTGACCCGAATGAGTCATAAAACTTTCTTTAAACTAAATTTGACCCAAACTCATTTTTAAAGCACCAAAACTTGCAAACATATTTAAATCAATATACGGGATGTGTTACATACTTTTGGTTCTCAAAATTTTGCATATGGGTCAAAGTAGGCTCGTATGGCCCAAATGAGTCATAAATACCCATTTTGACCAAAACTCGGCAAAACTCATTTTTAAAACATTATAATCTTAAAACTTACTTAAATCAATATATGTGACGTGTCCACGGTGCCCGTTACCCATTTTGACACTTTAAACCCATTTGGTCAACAAAGTCAACTGCACATCATTTTTAGTTTAAAAAAATGCAGTCAACTTCTGGAATTTTTATAAAAATAAGTACAGGTCCGTTTGACTTGAAATACGCGTCAAAATCTCCGTAATTTAGTCGACTATAATATATCCAAAGCACAACCTCTAACTCCAAAAAGAATGATCGCAGTGACTGAAAATGTACCAGGCTCTACATGCTGAAACGTTTCAGCACTTTTACCTAAAATATATAAACTTTGAAAAATCATATCAAATCCAAAAAGTATCCAAATGACGCGTTTCTGGAGTCTAAACTTATTAATTTTTCGATACGCACGCAACCGTGAACCCAGAAATTTGAGATCGGGTCGCACGCATCACGAGGCAACTTTTCTGTTCGGTTTTACATAATATAAATTTGTAACTTTGATTTGGCCATAGATTTTGACTCGTTTATCGGAATTTGACAATATCTAAATGAAAACCAAATATTTTTTCGCAAGGAATACAACTATGTACCTCTCAAGACCTGAATATATAACATACTTTTCCAGATTCTCAGTTTCAATTACGAATTCTTTTTAAACCGAAATCAATTTTTAAGCAACAAAATCACAAACCTTTAATTAATCATAACAAGGGCTTTACATATCCGATTATCATGAATCTTAAGTCTATCTTGGGTGTTTTTCAATTATCTATACATCTAACATCAGTTCATAAACTCAATCATAAAGCATTCATCTCAGAAAATTCGGATTCATAGCAAGATCACATGAAAACTTCAATTTAACATATCATGAGCATACGATAACGAAATCAATTGATTCTTGAGCCTAAAATTAATAGTTTTTCAATAGTAATCCATCTACATACTTATATTTACAGATAACAAAATCAAAATTCCAGAAACATGGCAAAACAATTCGGATTTCATGTAATATCATGTTAAACTTCAATTAATCATACCGGAAGCAATTCTAAACGAAATCAAGTGATTCTTGAGCCTAAAATTAATAGTTTTTCACAAGGATTTCATTTATAAGTATTTCATAAACTGAAAATATCATGTTCATATCAGTAACATACTATTCAAATTCGTGATTCATCAACAAGTCAACAAATGATCAAATTAACGAACAATATCATGCATACATACAAGGACTTGAGCACTAGACACTATATCTACCCTAATATGTAACAAAATATGAAAACTATAAAATTGGAGTTTTTAAAACTTACTCAAATCAAGAAATTGTTGGTATGGATGTGTAGAGCTTGATGAGAGGAATCCGAATATGTAAACAATTTTATGATCCATCAAGTTTTTAGGGTGTTCTTGAGTAATAAAAGCTTGATGATGATGATGAATAGTAGTGGGTGTTAAGAATATGTACGTATGTATTTTTGATGAAATGAAATTAGGGTTATAAATAGATAGATATGTCACGGGTATATATCTATCTCAATAATAGATATCACGGATGTAATAATAAATATACACGGGTATTATTGTGTAGTCACGGGTATAATTAAATTTTTTTATCCGTTAGCTAACACCCAATGTATTTTATGTTAATATGATTCAATGATTGGTTTATTTTTTTTTAAAAAAAAATAAATAAATAAATCTATATTGTTTGAAATCTTTTAAACTCTTGACGTCATACCTAGTTTGTGTGTTTCATAAAATACTTATTTACTTTATTTAACATTAAATAAATATTTGTCCTTTATTTAAACATGAATGTTTAAACTTATTTTTTTTTTCAAGTTTAATTTAAGAATATCCTAATTATTTAAAATGATTTTTAAAACTTAATTATTACATAAAATAATACTTAAAATAAATATTCATATGTTTCGTTGTCTGAAAAGTTATTTTATTTTATTATTATTTTATTTATTTATTATTTTATTTTTATTCTGGTTACACTAATTGTAGTGTTTTATTTAACACCTATAAAACTTATGTAATAATATATATATTGTTTTAAAAAAAAATTAGCGTGGAAAAACGTTGAATTTAAGAGACAGTTGTTAAGTTTTTAACGGAAAAAGTCGGGTTGTTACAGTATAATTTTGGCCGAATTTAAGGGGTTCCAAATGGGGTTTGGAGCTTCAAGTTTGGCCAAGTTTTGTTGTTGTTATGGTTCACAATCAAGCCTTGACCTTGTGGTTGGATTTGTGTGTGATTTGGTTGATTATTCATTCTTATGGTTTGTAATAATTATTCATTCATTTTGGTTTGTAATAAGTTGTAATTAACTTTGTAATTTCTTGATGAAATTTATTCTATTTGGTTTGTAAAATAGATTAGGTTGTAATTTCCTTTTCTAGAAAAAAATGTATTAGGTTATATATTTTTTTTTGTAAAAGAAGTGAAGATTCAAGAAGATTACAAGATGGAGCATAAGGATGCAAGAGCTAGTGGGAGATTTGTTAATCTCTTACTTTTGTAATTTTAACCCTTTAGGTAACACTTGTTTTGGCTAAACAAGTGTTCACCACCATGGCTTGATTGTGGACTTTTCTTTTCCATGCTTGTATGATTGTTGTGTATATGTTTGGTTGATACAAAATCTCTTGAAACAACTTGCAAAAATGACATTATAATTGGTTATAATTATAACAACATGACACTAATAAATGGTTATTAGGTACTAGATGAAAATGTAAATAAAATGATTTATTTAAAAGGTAATGAATTGGTAATTGGTTTACTAAAAAGATATGAAATAAGTTTTTCATAAAACACTACACACCAAATGCATGTTGGTGTATAGCATTTTGTTTTCTAAAACTAGAATGTAGAAAACATAAAATTCCTTTAACTAATACAAGGTAAACAAGTTAAACGCCATCCTTTTGTGGAAACACTTAGACATATTAGGAATCTCTTGATGGGATAAAGGTCACCTAACCGTCATGAGTGAACTAATATGAATAAGGTACACTTCGCATACATGTGGGATAAAGGTCACCTAACCACTTGTATGTTAAGTCTGCATGTTTACACAAGTAGGACGACTTGATTTGGGAATCATGAACTTAGGGTCACCGAAGCATGAGGAACAAATAGGCGTTGATGGGATTAATATGCCATGCAAAAGGATTGCATGATCCCATAAAATTAGAAGTTGCAAAAGGATTGCAATTGTCATTATGACTACCTAGCTAAATCAAATGACGGGATAAAGGTCACCTAACCAAAATTTGATTTACCGATGGATTCTAATATTTAATAAAACAAATTAAAAGGGTATTGTTTATTAAATCTAAAATCGATACTTAAAATGAACTTTGTTGAATTTTGTAGATGGCTGCTAATAACAACAACAACATGCAAAACGCACCACTTAACATGAACAACCTATCGTTACGGTCTCTCCTCGAGAAAGACAAACTCAACCATACCAACTTTATGGATTGGTTCCGCAATCTTCGGATTGTCCTCAAACAAGAGGATAAAGCGTATGTACTTGAGGACCCCATTCCCGATCAACCGGATGAGAATGATGTGGAAGCAATGGCCTCTTATGATAAGTATTGCCACGACTCCCTTCACGTCTCATGCTTAATGCTTGGGACTATGATACCCGAACTCCAAAAGGATTTCGAGCATCATAGTGCATACGACATGATAACGCAATTGAAGGAGATGTTCCTCCAACAAGCGCGTGTCGAGCGTTTCGAAACGGTTCGGGCGCTACATGCTTGTCGTATGGACGATACCCAATCGGTTTCATCTTATGTACTTAAGATGAAAAGCCTTATCGATCGTGCTAACCGTCTTAACCTAAACATATCAAATGAGTTAGCCACCGATCTTATCCTTAACTCCCTATCAAAAAGGTTTGATCAATTTGTAATTAATTACAATATGAATGGGATGGATAAGAGCATAGGTGAGCTTCACGGTATGCTTAGAACGGCGGAAACTAGCATGGGTAAAAGGGCTTTACCCGTGTTAGCAATCGATCAAGGTGGGTCAAAAGGTAACACCTCTAAGCCAAAGGTGGCCAAGAGAAAAGGACCCGCCCATCAAGGCAAAGGGAAAGGGAAGATGGTTACCCCAACCATCAACAAGGCTAAGAAGCAAAAGGTAGCCGAGAAGGCAAACCCCAAAGAAGACCCATGTTTCGGTTGCGGTGAGATGGGTCATTGGAAACGAAACTGTCCGGTCTATCTTAAGGAGTTGAAGGACAAGAGGGATGCAGGGCAAACCTCAGGTAATATATATATGGTATATATAGAGCTTAGTATTACTTCTTCTAATACATGGGTATTAGACACGGGATGTGGAACTCATATTTGCAATTCTTTGCAGGGGTTCAAAAGAAGTGATCATAAGGCGGGAACATCAAGTCTCTATATGGGCAATGGTGCAAAGGTGCATATTAAAGCTCAAGGAGATTTTATTTTGAAGCTTCCAAGCGGATTGGAACTTATTTTAGAAAATGTTTTGTATGCTCCGGATTTGTGTAGAAACATTATTTCTATTTCTCGCTTAAAACAATGTGGTTACGTTGTTAATTTTATTGATGATGATATTCATGTTTCTAAAGATAATGTATTCTATTTCAAGGCTTCGCCTTCAAATGGAATTTATGAATTGGTTCATGATGACACATCATCGAGCTCTATATACCATACTAGCACCAAGAAACTCAAAAAGGATTTGAGTGATTCCTATTTATGGCATTGTCGCCTTGGTCATATAAACAAGAACCGAATGCATACACTTCAAAAGAATGGACTTTTGAAATCAAATGAAATGGATTCGTTTGATGTATGTGAATCTTGTTTACAAGGCAAGATGACTAAAGCACCTTTCAAAGGGACTTATGAAAGGGCCAAAGATTTATTGGGATTAATACATTCGGATGTATGTGGACCCTTTAAACCCATGACTAGGAATGGTGAAAGATACTTTGTTACTTTCATTGATGACTTTAGTCGTTTCGGTTATGTCTACTTATTAAGACACAAGGACGAAACGTTCGAAGCATTCAAAGAATATCAAAACGAAGTACAAAATCAACTCAATAGGACAATTAAGGTACTTCGTACCGATAGAGGAGGTGAATACCTAAGCGATGCCTTCCAAGATCATCTTAGGAGTTGTGGGATTATCTCACAACTTACTCCACCCGGAACACCCCAACTTAATGGAGTTTCCGAAAGGAGGAACAGAACCCTAATGGATATGGTTCGATCTATGATGGCAAGAAGCTCGTTACCTCTATCATTTTGGGGTTATTGCCTAAGCTCCGCGGCTCGTATTTTAAATATGGCCCCAACCAAGAAAGTGGAACGAACTCCTCATGAGATGTGGTTTGGAAAACCTCCTTCTCTTTCATACTTAAAAGTATGGGGATGTGAAGCTTATCCTAAGCGTTATGTAGCTAATAAGCTACATGCTCGATCCACAAAGTGTATCTTCATAGGATATCCTAAAGATGACATGGGATATTACTTCTATGATCCATCCGAGCAAACGGTATTTGTTGCTCGAAAAGCGGAATTCCTTGAGACCAAGTTCCTTATGGAAGGTGATGGTGAAAGGAAGATAGATCTTGTAGAGGTACAAGATCAAGCCGATGATACACAATTGGTTGGCACTAGTACTCAACATGAGAATGTTGAAAATGATCAAGTGGATGATCAAGATACACAAGACGTTCGAAGATCTAGTAGGATTAGTAATCCTCCCGAGAGATATGGGTTTCTCGTGGATGGTTGCTATACGGTTGATTTGGATGAACCGACAAACTACAAAGATGCTTTATCAAGGATTGATAAAGATAAATGGCAGGAAGCCATGAACGCCGAGATGCAATCCATGTATGAAAATCAAGTTTGGGAACTTGTTGAGCAACCTCCTAGCTCTAAGCTAGTTGATTGCAAATGGCTTTTCAAGAAGAAAACCGACATACATGGAAACTTGGATACATACAAAGCTAGACTTGTAGCAAAGGGTTTCGCTCAAACTCAAGGGGTTGACTATGATGAAACTTTCTCGCCTGTAGCAATGCTAAAGTCTATTAGGATATTATTTGCCATTGCTGCTCACTATGACTATGAAATATGGCAAATGGATGTCAAAACCGCTTTCCTAAATGGATATCTTGAGGAAGATGTCTATATGGTACAGCCCGAAGGTTTTGTTGATCCGAAAAATCCTAAAAAGGTATGCAAGTTAAAAAAATCAATCTACGGATTGAAACAAGCATCTAGAATGTGGAATTATCGTTTTAATGAGGAGGCAAAGAAATTTGGCTTCATTAAAAATGGTGATGAAGCTTGTGTATACAAGAAAGCTAGTGGGAGCTCTATTATGCTCCTTGTGCTATATGTGGATGATATATTATTGTTTGGGAATGATATTACCACAATGCAAGAAGTTAAAACTTGGCTAAAGAGTTGCTTCTCCATTAAGGATCTTGGAGAAGCACAATACATATTGGGGATTGGGATCTATAGAAATAGATCCAAGAGATTGATAGGTTTAAGTCAAAGTACATACATTGATAAAATCTTGAAAAGGTTCAAGATGGAAAACTCTAAGAAAGGTTTGGTACCTATTCAAAGAGGAACCGTTCTCAGTTCATCTCAGTGTCCTACCACGAAAGATGAACAAGAGAGAATGAAGAAAGTCCCATACGCATCTGCTATTGGGTCTATCATGTATGCAATGATATGTACTAGACCGGATGTGTCATGCGCTCTAAGCTTGACAAGCAGATACCAGAATAACCCAGGAAACAGTCATTGGATTGCTGTTAAAAGTATATTGAAATACCTTAGGAGGACTAAGGATATGTTTCTAATATATGGGTCTGGTGAGGAGGAACTCACTGTAAAAGGTTACGTGGACGCGAGCTTCCAAACTGACCGAGATGATTCTCGATCACAATTCGGTTATGTCTTCATGTTAAATGGTGGTAAGGTCTCTTGGAAGAGTTCGAAACAGGATGTTGTTGCGTTATCCACTACAGAGTCGGAGTACATTGCCGCCTCACTGGCAGCTCAGGAAGCTGCATGGATGAAGAAATTCATCGACGACTTAGGAGTGGTCCCTTCCATTCAGGACCCTCTTGAGATCTTTTGTGACAACGAGGGTGCGATTGCTCAAATCAAGGAACCTCGTGCTCATCAAAAGACTCGTCACATTGAGCGGAGATTCAACTACATCAGGGATGAGGTTGAAAAGGGAAAGATATGTATTCACAAAGATCAAAATGTAGCGGATCCACTCACGAAGCTTTTACATGGGCAAAAACATGAGGGACATGTTTGTGCATTAGGGCTTCGATATTCTAGTGATTGGAAATGATCTATTTTATGTATTGTAACGGAACGAATTAGTTCAAACTCATTAATATAATTATGGTATTAATTTAATTATGAGTCATGTTCCAATTTTGCATATTTTATCCATGAATAAACTATTATTCTGAATTCCGTAGTTGATCACATTTGTGGGAACAAGTGTGAGGTCTAGACTATTATGAACTTGGATTGGTTAGCATTCAAATGGTGAATGTGGGGCAAGGTTGCAACCAAGGTTCATAGATATTTGTGGGACACAAATATTGGAAGACCCGCTCTCAAGATTTACTATATGGAGCCTTTGTGGTTGATCACATGTAACCTTGAGTAAAGGAGAATATCATTATATCCTCTGACCTGAGACATATATTGAGTTCAGTTATTCACCGAATATTGTGCCTTGATTCTTTCCTTCGCTATTCTGAAATATGGTAGTACATAAGGGAGGCTTCAGGTATGGTACGAAGTGTAGTATCTAGGACGTATGTAGTCAAGATGGAATTTGTCCCTCTTATTCGTTGAGAGTCAGATGTCTAAGGCCTGATAAAGTTAGATATATAAGAGAGTGATCATTCTATGTCTCTTGGATTTGACATGACATCTAAGACAAAAGGATATGTTGAGAGATTCACCTAAATCATATTCGAGATGGGAACTCGAAAGGGATGATGTTATTGAATGGCACTAAGTCATAACATATTAGGGGTGATGGACGGTCGTTAGGTGGTATCCATCACTTGCATTAATTTCTTATGTTTCTCGTGCAAGTGGGAGATTGAAGGTATTTCATATGCCCGAGAGACATATTAAACTAATGTGGCTAACATGTTATGATCCAAGTCGGGTCATACCCAATAACAAGCTTACCGACACCCTATACGTATTTGATCTTTACGGTTGGATCATAAGATAAATACGCGACACTTGAACTTTAGAAAATGGTTTCTAAAATGTATTACTTGATGTGTATATATATAAATTATGGAATAATTTATATATAAAGGATTTAATTATTTATAGGTTAAATAATTAATTATTTTATGTTACATTTTATAAATTGGTTTTATAAAATAAATGTAGACATAAAATAAAATGTGCAAGTATTATTTATAATACTTTTATATAAGTTTTCTTTTATATAAAAACAAAAGGAAATTATATAATTAATGGCATGGGAGGTTGGTGCCTTGCATGAAGGTTGATTGGCCCTTTAATAAAGCCTTTTTGCTTCTACAAATGTACACCAACTAACCAATTCAAAGCTAGCACATTACACACACATCAAACAAGCAAAAGAAAAAAAAAATTCTGCATCTCCCTTTGCTGCTGCTGCCGTAGCCTTTTGAGGTCCAAAGGGTGTTCAAATATTTTTTTTACAAGCTCATTTCAAGTGTAATTAAATCCTAACTAAAGGCTAGGGTGTTGGTGATAAGTTTGGGGTATTACAAGCTTGAGGTTTCAAGTTAGAAACTTGCTAGTTCATCATCTTCATCATCTTCATCTTCATCCATTTATTACCTCCTAACTTGGAGTAGGTATAACCCTCTTACTAGCTCTTTTACTTTGTAAGCATATATTATCTAGACTTGATATTCATATGGGATTCATGTTTAAATGGTTAAACTTTGTAAAGATTGGTTTTAAAATGCTTCCGCTCTATGTTAATAAAATCGACCCTTTTGACATAAACATATATGGATATGAAACTTGGTAATCTTTTGAATCCCAACATTACAGACTTTGCTTATCGTGTCGGAAACGTTAATCATACAAAGATTAAGTTTAAATTTGGTCAAAAATTTTCGGGTCATCACAACAAACCCCATCCAAAGTACCGGATGCTTTAGTACTTTGAAATTTATATCATATCCGAAGAGTGTCCCGGAATGATGGGGATATTCTTATATATGCATCTTGTTAATGTCGGTTACCAGGTGTTCACCATATGAATGATTTTTATCTCTATGTATGGGATGTGTATTGAAATATGAAATCTTGTGGTCTATTGTTACGATTTGATATATATAGGTTAAACCTATAACTCACCAACATTTTTGTTGACGTTTAAAGCATGTTTATTCTCAGGTGAATACTAAGAGCTCCCGCTGTTGCATACTAAAATAAGGACAAGATTTGGAGTCCATGTTTGTATGATATTGTGTAAAAACTGCATTCAAGAAACTGATTTCGATGTAACATATTTATATTGTAAATCATATGTAATGGTCGTGTGTAAACAGGATATTTTAGATTATCATTTAATCTATGTAAAGCTTTTTAAACCTTTATTTATGAAATAAAGGTTATGGTTTGTTTTAAAATGAATGCAGTCTTTGAAAAACGTCTCATATAGAGGCCAAAACCTCGCAACGAAATCAATTAATATGGAACGTTTTTAATCAATAAGAACGGGACATTTCAGTTGGTATCCGAGCGTTGGTCTTAGAGAACCAGAAAATTTGCATTAGTGTGTCTTATCGAGTTTGTTAGGATGCATTAGTGAGTCTGGACTTCGACCGTGTTTTCTTTAAAAATGATTGCTTAACATTTTTGTTGGAAACTATATATTATTAATATGTATATATTATGTGATATATTAATCTCTTAACATGTTTGATATTGTGTGATAGATGTCTACCTCTAGCACAAATCCCATTGACTCACTTAATAATAACGAAGAGTCGAATATATATTGGACTGATTCACAAGTTCCCGAAGAAGAACCGGAAGAAGAATCAGAACCGGAAGAAGAATCAGAACTGGAAGAGGAGGAACCGGAGGAGGAAATAGAACCGGTGGGGGAAATAATAAAACGGTTAAGTAAAAGAAAATTCTCAACCAACCGACCAAGGTTAATTATGGTCAATGGTGTTTCCGCCAAGGAAGCAAAATATTGGGAGGATTACCAATTCTCCGATTGTGACAACCCGGAAATTTCCAACCAAATTTAAACTTTAATCTTTATATGTTTCCGACACGATAAGCAATATTTGTTAAGTTAAATTTCAAGAATTTTAAACTATGTTCATACATTCATTCGACCTCGACCAAGTTCCAACGATTCACGAACCATTAAATGAATATGATTATATATGTATATGTGTATATATATATTATAACTTGAAATGTAAACAAAATATTAGATTAAATACTTTATATGATTGTATCTGTTTCAAAATGTTTATCAATGGAATTAGAAGATAAGATCAAATGATTGAATTATCAGATATATTCAATTATGATTACAAGTCTCTGTTGAAAGGCCCACGTTGATTTGAGAAATCTTTCTATTTTAACAATATTCGGAAAATGGTAAAGTGATTTATAAATAAGAACAAATTGTTAATCATTGAGAACTAGACAAAGGATAGTGGAAGATTGAATCTCATAAAGACTCGATTGATCTATTTAGTTTCAAACGTACAAAAACATTTTCAGTTTAAAAAGAACTTTATTATTAAAACGTATATAACTTTTATAAATATCTAGAACCACTTTTGACAACTCATTACTTAACCAGTATGATAAAGATAACGATATTTATATTTTATTTTATTAAGTATATATAACGATTTAAATTAATATTATATATATTTATACGCGTATTATACGTATTATGTAGTTTTATACTTTTACTATACTTAAACTTTACCTTTACTTTATTTTTACTTTACTTTAACTTTAACTTTAATAATTCACTTTAATAATTCATACTTTAATAATTCACTTTAATAATTCATACTTTAATAATTCACTTTAATAATTTATACTTTAATAATTCACTTTAATAATTCATACTTTAATAATTCACTTTAATAATTCAAAAATCTATTATAAATAGAATTCAATAGGTTTCATTATTTCATAGAAACTTGAAAATATTTTTCTCTAAACTCTCTCAATCGATTTACATATATATATTTACTCCATATTATTTCAAGATATTATTAGTATACATAAATATTACGTCAGAGTACTGTCCGAGTGATTTCGAAATTGTTTTTCGAGTGGGATTGGATTAAGGAAATTATGGGTTATAGCTATGGAGGTGATTGGGTATGGTTCATGGGTATGCTCGTGAGGTCAATATAGTATTTATCATCTCCGTTGCGTTTACGTACCTTTCCTGCAATATTGAATCTCAATATTGATACGTTCGTGAATCCGAGGCCAACCTTGCACTTGTTCAATGACGTTATATGTATTTTTACTACAAAATACAGTATGGTGTTAAAGAAATCTTCCGCTGTGCATTTGCTCATTTTAAAGATATTACTTGGAGTCTTCAATAGCATATTTCGAAGAACGTTGTATTCGAGTCATTGAGTTCATCAAAGATGATTATTAAATCAATTTATAGTTGGATAGTAGATATTATGAAATGGTATGCATGCCTGTCAATTTTCGATGTAAAGAAAGATTGTCTTTTAAAAACGAATGCAATGTTTGTAAAATGTATCATATAGAGGTCAAATACCTCGCAATGTAATCAACTATTGTGAATCGTTTATAATGTATATGAACGGGTCCTTTCAGTTGGTATCAGAGCGGTGGTCTTAGCGAACCAGGTCTGCATTAGTGTGTCTAACTGATAAGTCGTTAGGATGCATTAGTGAGTCTGGACTTCGACCGTGTCTGCATGTCAAAAGTTTTGCTTATCATTTCTAGTCGGAAATCATCTGCTTATCATCCATAGGAAATTATCTACTTATCATTATTAGTCTAGACACGTCTTGCTACATTAATTGCATGAGTAGTGTATAGACAAAATTCATATCTTAGCGTATCTGCTAAATCATATCTTATCGTATCTGTTACTTTAAACTTTGCCTGACATATCCCGCAAATTCCTCCGTAATCTATGAAATCTTTTGATCTCTATATATAGATATCCTATGTAAATAGAATACCACCCGATAGCCGAAAAATCATTTTATATCGAAAATCCTTTATCCAATCGTACGAAATGGAATTTGTCATCAGTTCAAGTCACTCGGATTCCGAAATGGAATCTCACTCAAGCTCCGAAAGCAGTGTGACCGGAATGGATCAACCAATCAGTCATCACCTATTCTGGATGAATTGGGGATGGGTTCGTAGCCTCCTCAATCATTGGAAACAAGAAGAAGGTGATCCTTTCCATCCACCACATTGCCCTCTTGGCGAAGAACCTGAAGCACTTACCGGCGAACCTGTTCGAGACACCATTCTCTCTCTCATTTCCAGGGTATCTCGTCACGATTATATACTACATCAAATTCTAGATTTTATTTATCCGCTCGTTCCGACCAACAATCATCCTGGAATAATAGAAGAAGTCAACGAACTTCGCGCTCGGGTAGTGGCTTTGGAGAATATGGTGCAGAGATTACAAACACCAGCAGCAGCACCAGCAGCATAACCAGTACCACCATCATCAACGCCAACAATACCATTACCACCTTCAACCAAAACCGCGTTGTAAACCTCAACTTCACAATCTGTCCCACTAGCATCAACGTCATACGCACCATAGATACCAAAGAGTACCAACAACAATAACTGACGAAGTATTAATTCATAACTTCATTGGAGAAACATTCCGCGGCGATTATATAATCTCTAAAGTCTTAGAGATTATCTAATCTAGCCCTAACCATAAATCAGTTAAGCGAACCAAAATGATAGAAGGAAGAGTAGAAACCCTGACAAAAATGGTGTGTGATTAACAAGTTAAACTTGTTTTACCAACAGCATCAATAGTACCGTCAACGTCACCAGCATCGTCAGTACAGTCAACATCAGAATCAACAATACCTATAATATCACAAACTCCGTCAGTTCAAGAATCACTGTGGACATCATTACGAATCAATAACGTGTATATTGTATCAACAAGTTATGAAGAATTAACTCATTCCCTCTGAAGAAATTATATATATATTTTGAAATAAAAAATAAATCTTTCCGTGCTAAGCTATTGTGTGTGAATCTTAACTACTCGGTTAATTCATATTATAAATATGCAATAATGTACGTCCCTCGCCCGCGACTTAACCATCGTTAACTACAATCTCTGTCTCAATTCAACAAATTCCAATTCCTAATAAATCAAGTATATATTTGATTTTACACTTCATCATTGATGTAACCGAAACTTTTCAGATAACATCATTCGTACTTTGCGAAGTTCACAAGAATTTAACGAAAACCAACATCACATCTCAACAAATAACGAAGTATTGATTCATAATTTCAATATTATTGAAGAAATACTTATGTAACCTCTAAAGCCTTCAAGGAATTATTCAATTCTAGTTCCAACCTTAAAATCGAATGAGTTTAATTTAGTATTAACTCATTAAAATCTATGTTACATCTGAGGAGAATATATACATATATATTTTCATAAAGACTGTAATAAAATTCTTATGTACAAAATATTAATTGTGAAAATTTTTTAACGGGTAGGTAATACCCGAGAGATATATATAAATTCACAATTAATATGTTACATTCTTCGAATCAGATTAAGCAAATTATCAATTATACTTCCTACTTTCACAATAATATACATTCTTTCATAGAAATTAAAACAACCATACTCATTCAAACCCAATTACATATTCTGATTTTAAAATCTCAGAATTTAATTCGAGATATAATCGGTACCATCACTTTTAGATTCCTACATCTTTCAAAGCTATACTTTGACTTCAAAAGTGTGTTAGAACATCAAATGTATATTAACGATTACAATCTGTGTTCAAAACCCTTCAAAATTCCTGAAGACACTTCAAATAATAAACAATCGAGATAATGATCCAACCACATATTAACCACAGTCTTGCATCTGAAAAGCTCTCGAAACCAGAGTCATAATTTAACACGTATCCGTGTCAGACCCTTTGGCATTTATTAGCAAAAATAACTTTGCGATTCCTTTTCAAATTAGTCAGTTTTGTCACAGCTTTAGCAAGTCAACTTCGACTTTTCAGTTGAAACAGTCTTATTATAACCTTGATATAGACGTTGCCGTCATCGTTACCGGAGAACCTTTTATGTCTAACCACATTAAAAATAAACTTACCAACAACTTCACTGATCTTTGACTTTCCGAAAAGTCATTATATTTATCGAAACCCCATCATTTACTCATCCGCATCTTGTAACAAGAATTGTCATGCCAATTACCGGGAATCAGCAATTAGTATTTTGAAATCTTGCAGCATGTCTCTGCCAACAGTTATAGGTGTATATATAACGTCTATCTCCTAGACTTATATACTTTGAATGTGAAGTTTCTGAAAAACACCCTAAACTGTGAACTAGTTCTCCGAAGTTTGGAAAATGCTGATGAAGCAGCAAAAACTGTAAACGACCTTAACAGTCAAAAGTTTGATAATAAAGGATAGTGTGTTGGAAAAGCTTAGAAAAAGAGAAGGTTTGGAACTGGAAAACGGATTAAGCAAACCATGAAGGAGGCTATGGACAAATCACAAAGACTAAACCTGCCTTCAAAGAATCCAAATGATTCAGTGTCTGCTGAAATTATTATCAAATACCTTACTCCTGACTCTAAACCCTTGTGAATAATATTCTTCATCATCCTCTGATCTTAGATATTCTAAAATATCATCATATCTTTCATTATAAATATCCTCCATATTTCTGAAGATATTTTCTTACCTATTCTTATCTGGAATCATTTATCTCTTTGCGCTATCTGTATTATATCAAAAAGGAAACTGTTTAGTTCCTATACTCTGTAAACCTTTGAGTTTAAAATATGAATGTTTTTGAAGTAGTGTTGGAAACTGAAGCATGAGTTAGTATAATATAATGACACTTGATCAATGTGATTATATTACAGTAATTCATGCTGAGTTTCTAAATGGAACGTGATGATTCACAGATCATAACATCATCATGTGCCATGTATACGACTCTTGTATTCTATTTAACCTCTAAAATATCAAGAAAATATTTCTTGATGATTCGGCCTTTTCCAAGGTATTCTAGTAATTTGACAATTCAAGATCGTGCCATCACAATTTCCTTCCTAGAACATTAACATTGTTCATTCCGAAATTCATATCTGTGAATTCTGGACCATTACAAGCGGTGCTTAATCGCAAGAAGAAGAAACGAAAGGACAAAACTCCGAAATAGAAATTGGGGTATAAATTGCAGTAAATAAAAGAGAGCATTAACTGTGGATGACAATGATTATAGAAGATAGAAACAGAGACTTTGAAATATAAGGGAAGATATAAAGCCCAACGACAAACCAAAAATTATAAACCATATATATCGATGCATATAGCAATATAAAGATACGGGAGAACTAGAAACACTATAAACCCAAGAGTATAGTAGAAGTAAATAGATTCTTCCGGCGGTAGATGAAAAAGAAGAATGACCGATATGAAAGTTATAAGTATATCGAGAATCAGAACTGGATGGAGCATATTGATGAACACTTTAAAATATGAGTTGAGGGGGAAAGAATAGAAGGTGATGAAACATGACTAGGAACTTAGAAATCAACAGATTTAACTCACACAATGACGGAATAAGTGAATCAAACCCTCTAGTAAGTAGGTTAAGCTTTTTAGGATTAATTTAGTCATACCATAACTAAATCAAGTGTGATTAGATCAACACCTAGAGCTATTATTCACCACCTGGGTGATTTGGGTTGAGAGAGAATCGGAGGAGCTCACCAGATCTGAGTGTGTGTAACAAATGAGAGGCTTAACCTAAAATGAAGAGCATAAGACTTTATATACCCCTGCTGTTGACTCACCCGTACGATTCATCCATCACACATACGAGTTGGCTTCATCAGCTGTACGGGTGATCACTCACTCGTGACTTCTCATTTAGGTTGTAACTGTGACTTAGCTCAGTATCAACCGTACGTATGAGCCTATCAGCCGTACGAGTGAGGCTTCACTCGGACGTCTGACTAAGTCTAACATATTCAAACATCCAAATCTCGTTCCTGCAGTTCCTGTAACCACATACAAACACGGATAGTATAATAACGAACAATCATGGTGGCCTGTAAACTGTTGTACCTGCAATGGACGTGGGTAGATGTCTAGGGACTTGCATAAAATGCATCAACAGAAGGTGTGAGTTGTAAGGAAACGAAGGAGGTGAATTTATAAGAAAATCTCCGACAGAACAATTAAAATGGACGATCGCATTTAAAGCGGATCCTAATTCCCTTGATTACCGGAGAGTCAAATCTTATTAAGAAGATTTTCTTCAAATCTCTTGAAATCTGGGAATCAATCATATCTACGTCAAATGATAAGATGAATCTACACTTACTCATTTCACTCTTCTATGTTAGCTTCATTCGTACTCTTCATATAAATGGATTGTTTATCTAAATTATTCGCTGATAATAAAACTCTAATTTTCAGCCCGTATGCATCATGAAAACATACTTATTATCATTCACGAGCTTTTCACTCAAATTTCGGGACGAAATTTCTTTAACGGGTAGGTACTGTGACAACCCGGAAATTTCCAACCAAATTTAAACTTTAATCTTTATATGTTTCCGACACTATAAGCAATATTTGTTAAGTTAAATTTCAAGAATTTTAAACTATGTTCATACATTCATTCGACCTCGACCAAGTTCCAACGATTCACGAACCATTAAATGAATATGATTATATATGTATATGTGTATATATATATTATAAATTGAAATGTAAACAAAATATTAGATTAAATACTTTATATGATTGTATCTGTTTCAAAATGTTTATCAATGGAATTAGAAGATAAGATCAAATGATTGAATTATCAGATATATTCAATTATGATTACAAGTCTCTGTTGAAAGGCCCACGTTGATTTGAGAAATCTTTCTATTTTAACAATATTCGGAAAATGGTAAAGTGATTTATAAATAAGAACAAATTGTTAATCATTGAGAACTAGACAAAGGATAGTGGAAGATTGAATCTCATAAAGACTCGATTGATCTATTTAGTTTCAAACGTACAAAAACGTTTTCAGTTTAAAAAGAACTTTATTATTAAAACGTATATAACTTTTATAAATATCTAGAACCACTTTTGACAACTCATTACTTAACCAGTATGATAAAGATAACGATATTTATATTTTATTTTATTAAGTATATATAACGATTTAAATTAATATTATATATATTTATACGCGTATTATACGTATTATGTAGTTTTATGCTTTTACTATACTTAAACTTTACCTTTACTTTATTTTTACTTTACTTTAACTTTAACTTTAATAATTCACTTTAATAATTCATACTTTAATAATTCACTTTAATAATTCATACTTTAATAATTCACTTTAATAATTTATACTTTAATAATTCACTTTAATAATTCATACTTTAATAATTCACTTTAATAATTCAAAAATCTATTATAAATAGAATTCAATAGGTTTCATTATTTCATAGAAACTTGAAAATATTTTTCTCTAAACTCTCTCAATCGATTTACATATATATATTTACTCCATATTATTTCAAGATATTATTAGTATACATAAATATTACGTCAGAGTACTGTCCGAGTGATTTCGAAATTGTTTTTCGAGTGGGATTGGATTAAGGAAATTATGGGTTATAGCTATGGAGGTGATTGGGTATGGTTCATGGGTATGCTCGTGAGGTCAATATAGTATTTATCATCTCCGTTGCGTTTACGTACCTTTCCTGCAATATTGAATCTCAATATTGATACGTTCGTGAATCCGAGGCCAACCTTGCACTTGTTCAATGACGTTATATGTATTTTTACTACAAAATACAGTATGGTGTTAAAGAAATCTTCCGCTGTGCATTTGCTCATTTTAAAGATATTACTTGGAGTCTTCAATAGCATATTTCGAAGAACGTTGCATTCGAGTCATTGAGTTCATCAAAGATGATTATTAAATCAATTTATAGTTGGATAGTAGATATTATGAAATGGTATGCATGCCTGTCAATTTTCGATGTAAAGAAAGATTGTCTTTTAAAAACGAATGCAATGTTTGTAAAATGTATCATATAGAGGTCAAATACCTCGCAATGTAATCAACTATTGTGAATCGTTTATAATGTATATGAACGGGTCCTTTCACCGATGAATCGGATTCCGACGAGAATTCTGATGATGTTATAGAAATTACCCCAACTGAATTTAAAAAAGCAAAAGAAAATAATAAGGGAAAGGGCATAAAAATAGAGAAATCTAATTCCAACCCCGATGAACTTTATATGTATCGTCAACCCCCGAAGCCCTTAAGTTGTAACAATGACCCGGGAACCTCTAAACCACCAGGTTTTTCTAAACCGTTGTAGAAAATGACAGCTCGTATTAGGGGAACATCATATATCCCTAGAAACTTGGCAAAACGAACCAAAACCGAAGAAGAAGAAACGAGCGAGTCGAAATAAGATAGTTGTATTCGTGTGGTGTAATATATGTAATATAGTGTGCTTATGCTTTATGATATATGTAAAAATTGCTTGTATTAATAAGTATTTTTTTTATGAATCTAACTCTTGTTTATTTTACAGTATAAAAACACAAAATGGATAGACAACCCAATATTTTAAGAGACCCACCCGGAGACATGATTGATGAAATCTTGTCTAGAGTCGGTCAGAATTCTTCGGAACAACTATTTACGGCGAAATCAGTTTGTAAGACATTCGAAGAACGTTCCAAGAATGTCTTGGTTTATAAGAGACTCTCGTTTGAAAGATGGGGGATATCACATTGGGAAACCCATAAGTTACGATGTGTTTACTTTGACGCATATATTGCGGGGAACCCAAATGCTATTTTACGCAACGGGTTAAGAAATTATTTTGACTCAATGTATCCGAATATAGGACTTCATGATTTAGAAAAAGCGGCTAACATGCAACATAAAGAAGCATGCTATGCTTACGGGTTAGTAATGTTCGCTTCTCACCAAAGTGAGAAAAAGAACATCGGGCTACAACTATTAAACAAAACGTTCTCACAAGTGACGGAGTCGGTAATTGGGGTAAGAAATGAGGTTTTTAGGTTATTACGAGACTGTTGGTCATTACGTAACCCTCGTCCCTTTGACAACATTACAACACGCTGTCTTATCAACGGCCATAACGGTTATGTTCCACAAGACCAAGGATGGGAAGTAGTCCTCGTAAAACCAGAATGCATGACTTGTTTCTGGACGTATGAATTACGTGTCTTTATTGCCTTTGCTGAACGACTTGTGTACTAGCTAGAATTATCTTCACAACTATCTTGTATCAAAGTTATTGTATGAAATATTTCATGCTTTATGTAAAATAAGCGGTATTGTAAGTTTGTAAAATATTGTATAAAAGTTTGAACGCGAAATATTATTATAATCAGTTTTTCATATAGAATTGTAGTAGTTGAATTGTATATTAGCTACTAAGTATGAACTTAACGGGTAGGTACTACCCGAATTTAAACTTATAAAACGCTAATATGAAGAAAAACCTTTTATAAATGAGTTCATATTATGCTACGAAATACTATTAACTACTCTTAATATTCTGTATGATTAACTTGTTCCATTTGAATATTTTGAAGGAAATGGCACCGACTACTCGACACACCGTGAATATGAATGAAGAGGAATTCCGTACTTTTCTAGCTTCAAACATAGCCGCAGTACAGGCTGCGCTACATACCAACAATAACCTTGGATCTGGCAGTACAGGAAATCGTGTAGGATGCACCTACAAAGAATTCACTGCCTGCAAACCTTTGGAATTTGATGGAACCGAAGGACCGATCGGATTGAAACGGTGGACCGAGAAGGTCGAATCGGTGTTTGCCATAAGTAAGTGTACTGAAGAGGACAAAGTGAAGTACGCTACGCATACCTTCACAGGTTCTGCGTTAACATGGTGGAATACCTATCTAGAGCAAGTGGAACAAGATGATGCGTACGCACTACCGTGGTCAGCATTCAAGCACTTGATGAACGAGAAGTACCGTCCCAGAACCGAGGTCAATAAGCTCAAGACAGAACTTTGAGGGTTACGAACCCAAGGATTTGATATTACCACGTACGAAAGATGATTCACAGAATTGTGCCTATTGTGTCCGGGAGCATTCGAAGATGAGGAAGAGAAGATCGACGCGTTTGTGAAAGGATTACCGGAAAGAATCCAAGAAGATATAAGTTCACACGAGCCCGCCTCCATACAACAGGCATGTAGAATGGCTCACAAACTAGTGAACCAGATTGAGGAAAGAATTAAAGAACAGACGGCTGAAGAGGCCAATGTGAAGCAAGTCAAAAGAAAGTGGGAGGAAAACGGTGATAAGAATCACCAATACAACAACAACAGCAATTACAATAATAATCGCAAAAATTATCCCAACAATCGCAACATCAATCGCAACTACAACAAACGGCCCAACAACAACAACAACAACAAAAACAACAACAACAACAACAATAACAACAGCAACTACAACAATCATCCCAACAACAATAACAACCGCAACAACAATAACAATCAGAAGCAGCTATGCCAAAGGTGTGAAAAATATCACTCGGGGTTCTGCACCAAATTTTGCAACAAGTGTAAAAGAAATGGTCATAGCGCGGTGAAGTGTGAGGTCTACGGACCAGGGGTTAACAGAACGAAAGGAACAAATGGTGTCGGAACGAGTAATGGCGGAGCAAGTAGTGTCGGAGCAAGTTATGCCAATGTAGTTTGTTATAAATGTGGAAAACCGGGCCACATTATTAGAAATTGCCCGAACCAGGAGAACACGAATAGACAAGGCCGCGGAAGAGTTTTCAATATTAATACGGCAGAGCCACAGGAAGACCCGGAGCTTGTTACGGGTACGTTTCTTATTGACAATAAATCTGCTTACTTTTTATTTGATTCGGGTGCGGATAGAAGCTATATGAGTAGAGATTTTTGTGCTAAATTAAGTTGTCCATTGACTCCGTTGGATAGTAAATTTTTACTCGAATTGGCAAATGGTAAATTAATTTCAGCAGATAATATATGTCAGAATCGAGAAATTAAACTGGGTAGCGAAATATTTAAGATTGATTTGATACCAGTAGAGTTAGGGAGTTTTGATGTAATAGTTGGCATGGACTGGCTGAAGAAGGTGAAAGCAGAGATCGTATGTTATAAAAATGCAATTCGCATTGTACGAGAAGAAGGAGAACCCTTAATGGTGTACGGAGAAAAGGGCAACATGAAGCTACATCTTATTAGTAATTTAAAGGCACAAAAACTAATAAGAAAAGGTTGCTATGCTGTTCTAGCACACGTCGAGAAAGTACAAACTGAAGAAAAGAGCATCAATGATGTTCCCGTCACAAAAGAATTTTCTGACGTATTTCCAAAAGAATTACCGAGACTACCTCCACATCGGTCTGTTGAATTTCAAATAGATCTTGTACCAGGAGCTGCACCAATAGCTCGTGCTCCTTATAGACTCGCACCCAGCGAGATGAAAGAACTGCAAAGCCAACTGCAAGAACTATTAGAACGTGGTTTCATTCGACCAAGCACATCACCATGGGGAGCTCCTATTTTGTTTGTTAAGAAGAAGGATGGTACATTTAGGTTGTGTATTGACTACAGAGAGTTGAACAAACTTACCATCAAAAACCATTATCCACTGCCGAGAATTGACGACTTATTTGATCAACTACAAGGCTCGTCGGTTTATTCGAAGATCGATTTACGTTCTGGATATCATCAAATGCGAGTAAAGGAGGATGATATTCCAAAAACTGCTTTTAGGACGCGTTATGATCATTACGAGTTTATGGTTATGCCGTTTGGATTGACTAACGCACCAGCTGTGTTCATGGACCTTATGAACCGAGTGTGTGGGCCATATCTTGACAAGTTTGTCATTGTTTTCATCGATGACATACTTATTTACTCAAAGAATGATCAAGAGCACGAAGAACATTTGAGAAAAGTGCTAGAAGTATTGAGGAAAGAAAAACTGTACGCTAAGTTTTTAAAGTGTGCATTTTGGTTGGAAGAAGTTCAATTCCTCGGTCACATAGTGAACAAAGAAGGTATCCAGGTGGACCCGGCAAAGATCGAAACCGTTGAAAAGTGGGAAACCCCAAAAACTCCGAAGCATATACGTCAATTTTTAGGATTGGCTAGTTACTACAGAAGATTCATCCAAGATTTCTCCAAAATAGCAAAACCCTTGACTGCATTAACGCATAAAGGGAAGAAATTTGAATGGAAGGATGAACAAGAGAAGGCGTTTCAATTATTGAAGAAAAAGCTAACTACGGCACCTATATTGTCATTGCCTGAAGGGAATGATGATTTTGTGATTTATTGTGACGCATCAAAGCAAGGTCTCGGTTGTGTATTAATGCAACGAACGAAGGTGATTGCTTATGCGTCTAGACAATTGAAGATTCACGAGCAAAATTATACGACGCATGATTTGGAGTTAGGCGCGGTTGTTTTTGCATTAAAGACTTGGAGGAACTACTTATATGGGGTCAAAAGTATTATATATACCGACCACAAAAGTCTTCAACACATATTTAATCAGAAACAGCTGAATATGAGGCAGCGTAGGTGGATTGAATTGTTGAATGATTACGACTTTGAGATTCATTACCACCCGGGGAAGGCAAATGTGGTAGCCGATGCCTTGAGCAGGAAGGACAGAGAACCCATTCGAGTAAAATCTATGAATATAATGATTCACACTAACCTTACTACTCAAATAAAGGAGGCGCAACAAGGAGTTTTAAAAGAGGGAAATTTAAAGGATGAAATACCTAAAGGATCGGAGAAGCATCTTAATATTCGGGAAGACGGAACCAGGTATAGGGCTGAAAGAATTTGGGTACCAAAATTTGGAGATATGAGAGAAATGGTACTTAGAAAAGCTCATAAAACTAGATACTCAATACATACTGGAACGGGGAAGATGTACAAGGATCTTAAGAAACATTTTTGGTGGCCAGGTATGAAAGCCGATATTGCTAAATATGTAGGAGAATGTTTGATGTGTTCTAAGGTCAAAGCTGAACATCAGAAACCATCAGGTCTACTACAACAACCTGAAATCCCGGAATGGAAAAGGGAAAACATTACCATGGATTTCATTACTAAATTGCCAAGGACTGCAAGTGGTTATGATACTATTTGGGTAATAGTTGATCGTCTCACCAAGTCGTCACACTTCCTGCCAATAAGAGAAGATGACAAGATGGAGAAGTTAGCACGACTGTATTTGAAGGAAGTCATCTCCAGACATGGAATACCAATCTCTATTATCTCTGATAGGGATGGCAGATTTATTTCAAGATTCTGGCAGACATTACAGCAAGCATTGGGAACTCGTCTAGACATGAGTACTGCCTATCATCCACACACTGATGGGCAGAGTGAAAGGACGATACAAACGCTTGAAGACATGCTACGAGCTTGTGTTATTGATTTCAGAAACAGTTGGGATCGACATCTACCGTTAGCAGAATTTTCCTACAACAACAGCTACCATTCAAGCATTGAGATGGGGCCGTTTGAAGCACTTTATGGTCGAAAGTGCAGGTCTCCGATTTGTTGGAGTGAAGTGGGGGATAGACAGATTACGGGTCCGGAGATAATACAAGAAACTACCGAGAAAATCATCCAAATTCAACAAAGATTGAAAACCACCCAGAGTCGACAAAAGAGCTACGCGGACAGTAAAAGAAAAGATATAGAGTTTGAAATTGGAGAAATGGTCATGCGTAAGGTTTCACCTTGGAAAGGCGTTGTTCGATTTGGTAAACGGGGGAAACTAAATCCAAGGTACATTGGACCATTCAAGATTATAGATCGTGTCGGACCAGTAGCTTACCAACTGGAGCTACCTCAACAACTCGCGGCTGTACATAACACTTTCCACGTCTCAAATTTGAAGAAATGTTTTTCTAAAGAAGATCTCACTATTCCGTTAGACGAAATCCAAATCAATGAAAAACTTCAATTCATTGAAGAACCCGTCGAAATAATGGATCGTGAGGTTAAGAGACTTAAACAAAACAAGATACTGATTGTTAAGGTTCGATGGAATGCTTGTAGAGGACCCGAGTTCACCTGGGAGCGTGAAGATCAGATGAAGAAGAAATACCCGCATTTATTTCCAGAAGATATGTCAACACCTCCAACTACTTAAAATTTCGGGACGAAATTTATTTAACGGGTAGGTACTGTAGTGACCCGAACTTTTCCATGTTTATATATATATTAAATGAAATTGTTATTTACATGATTAACTGTTTCCAACATGTTAAGCAATCAAACTTGTTAAGACTTGATTAATTGAAATAGGTTTCATATAGACAATTGACCACCCAAGTTGACCGTTGATTCACGAACGTTAAAACTTGTAAAAACTATACGATGACATATATGGTTATATATATAGTTAACATGATTTTATTATAAGTATGTATCTCATTAGGTATTTTAACAATGAGTTATATACATAAAAATGAGACTATTAATTTTAGAAACTCGAAAACGATATATATAACGATTATCGTTATAACAACGTCTTACTAGGTACATATGAATCATATTAAGATATTGATACTCTTAGTTAATTATGTTAAATGATAAGTAAATATATTATTAAGTGTATTAACAATGAAATACATATGTAAAAATAAGACTACTAACTTAATGATTTCTAAACGAGACATATATGTAACGATTATCGTTGTAACGACATTTAACTGTATATATATCATACTAAGATATATTATATATCATAATATCATGATAATATAACAATTTAACATCTCATTTGTTATAATAAACAATGGGTTAACAACATTCAACAAGATCGGTAACCTAAAGATTTCAAAACAACATTTACATGTAACGACTAACGATGACTTAACGACTCAGTTAAAATGTATATACATGTAGTGTTTTAATATGTATTCATACACTTTTGAAAGACTTCAAGACACTTATCAAAATACTTCTACTTAACAAAAATGCTTACAATTACATCCTCGTTCAGTTTCATCAACAATTCTACTCGTATGCACCCGTATTCGTACTCGTACAATACACAGCTTTTAGATGTATGTACTATTGGTATATATACTCCAATGATCAGCTCTTAGCAGCCCATGTGAGTCACCTAACACATGTGGGAACCATCATTTGGCAACTAGCATGAAATATCTCATAAAATTACAAAAATATGAGTAATCATTCATGACTTATTTACATGAAAACAAAATTACATATCCTTTATATCTAATCCATACACCAACGACCAAAAACACCTACAAACACTTTCATTCTTCAATTTTCTTTATCTAATTGATCTCTCTCAAGTTCTATCTTCAAGTTCTAAGTGTTATTCATAAATTCTAAAAGTTCTAGTTTCATAAAATCAAGAATACTTCCAAGATTGCAAGTTTACTTCCAAGTTTTCTAAATCCATTCCAATTAATCATCCAAGATCAAGAAACCTTTGTTACTTACAGTAGGTTATCTTTCTAATACAAGGTAATAATCATATTCAAACTTTAATTCAATTTCTATAACTATAACAATCTTATTTCGAGTGGAAATCTTACTTGAAATTGTTTTCGTGTCATGATTCTGCTTCAAGAACTTTCAAGCCATCCAAGGATCCTTTGAAGCTAGATCTATTTTTCTCATTTCCAGTAGGTTTATCCAAGGAACTTGAGGTAGTAATGATGTTTATAACATCATTCGATTCATACATATAAAGCTATCTTATTCGAAGGTTTAAACTTGTAATCACTAGAACATATTTAGTTAATTCTAAACTTGTTCGCAAATAAAAGTTAATCCTTCTAACTTGACTTTTAAAATCAACTAAACACATGTTCTATATCTATATGATATGCTAACTTAATGATTTAAAACCTGGAAACACGAAAAACACCGTAAAACTGGATTTACGCCGTCGTAGTAACACCGCGGGCTGTTTTGGGTTAGTTAATTAAAAACTATGATAAACTTTGATTTAAAAGTTGTTATTCTGAGAAAATAATTTTTATTATGAACATGAAACTATATCCAAAAATTATGGTTAAACTCAAAGTGGAAGTATGTTTTCTAAAATGGTCATCTAGACGTCGTTCTTTCGACTGAAATGACTACCTTTACAAAAACAACTTGTAACTTATTTTTTTGACTATAAACCTATACTTTTTCTGTTTAGATTCATAAAATAGAGTTAAATATGAAACCATAACAATTTGATTCACTCAAAACGGATTTAAAATGAAGAAGTTATGGGTAAAACAAGATTGGATAATTTTTCTCATTTTAGCTACGTGAAAATTGGTAACAAATCTATTCCAACCATAACTTAATCAACTTGTATTGTATATTATGTAATCTTGAGATACCATAGACACGTATACAATGTTTCGACCTATCATGTCGACACATCTATATATATTTCGGAACAACCATAGACACTCTATATGTGAATGTTGGAGTTAGCTATACAGGGTTGAGGTTGATTCCAAAATATATATAGTTTGAGTTGTGATCAATACTGAGATACGTATACACTGGGTCGTGGATTGATTCAAGATAATATTTATCGATTTGTTTCTGTACATCTAACTGTGGACAACTAGTTGTAGGTTACTAACGAGGACAGCTGACTTAATAAACTTAAAACATCAAAATATATTAAAAGTGTTGTAAATATATTTTGAACATACTTTGATATATATGTATATATTGTTATAGGTTTGTGAATCAACCAGTGGCCAAGTCTTACTTCCTGACGAAGTAAAAATCTGTGAAAGTGAGTTATAGTCCAACTTTTAAAATCTAATATTTTTGGGATGAGAATACATGCAAGTTTTATAAATGATTTACAAAATAGACACAAGTACGTGAAACTACATTCTATGGTTGAATTATCGAAATCGAATATGCCCCTTTTTATTAAGTCTGGTAATCTAAGAATTAGGGAACAGACACCCTAATTGACGCGAATCCTAAAGATAGATCTATTGGGCCTAACAAACCCCATCCAAAGTACCAGATACTTTAGTACTTCGAAATTTATATCATATCCGAAGGGTGTCGAATGATGGGGATATTCTTATATATGCATCTTGTTAATGTCGGTTACCAGGTGTTCACCATATGAATGATTTTTATCTCTATGTATGGGATGTGTATTGAAATATGAAATCTTGTGGTCTATTGTTACGATTTGATATATATAGGTTAAACCTATAACTCACCAACATTTTTGTTGACGTTTAAAGCATGTTTATTCTCAGGTGAATACTAAGAGCTTCCGCTGTTGCATACTAAAATAAGGACAAGATTTGGAGTCCATGTTTGTAAGATATTGTGTAAAAACTGCATTCAAGAAACTGATTTCGATGTAACATATTTGTATTGTAAACCATTATGTAATGGTCGTGTGTAAACAGGATATTTTAGATTATCATTTAATCTATGTAAAGCTTTTTAAACCTTTATTTATTGAATAAAGGTTATGGTTTGTTTTAAAATGAATGCAGTCTTTGAAAAACGTCTCATATAGAGGTCAAAACCTCGCAACGAAATCAATTAATATGGAACGTTTTTAATCAATAAGAACGGGACATTTCAAGAACCACTTTTGACAACTCATTACTTAACCAGTATGATAAAGATAACGATATTTATATTTTATTTTATTAAATATATATAACGATTTAAATTAATATTATATTTATTTATACGCGTATTATACGTACATAGTTTTATACTTCTATACTTAAACTTTACCTTTACTTTATTTTTACTTTACTTTAATAATTCATACTTTAATAATTCACTTTAATAATTCATACTTTAATAATTCACTTTAATAATTCATACTTTAATAATTCACTTTAATAATTCATACTTTAATAATTTACTTTAATAATTCATACTTTAATAATTCACTTTAATAATTCAAAAATCTATTATAAATAGAATTCAATAGGTTTCATTATTTCATAGAAACTTGAAAATATTTTTCTCTAAATTCTAAACTCTCTCAATCGATTTACATATATATATTTACTCCGTATTATTTCAAGATATTATTAGTATATATAAAATATTACGTCAGAGTACTGTCCGAGTGATTTCGAAATTGTTTTTCGAGTGGGATTGGATTAAGGTGATCAATCCTTAATTAATGATGTTGCTTAATTACGGATTGAGTGCAATAAGATTATAATGAAGGATGGGATGTTCGATGATTATTTTGCGCCCCGATGATCGTTTTTCACTTTAACTACCCGACCCGGTCTTCATTATCGATTAGCATGATTCACCTTAACTCAATGTAAGAAGTCCTTGGGCAAAGTTACAAGTGAAATCTACAAAGGCTTAGGCAAATGGCAGAGAATCAACAACCTATAAATGAGAGGCCAAGCTCCCTATTTATAGTATCCGTGATATCCGAGGTCTGCGAGATGCTCGGCTCTCCGCGGAAAGTCAGCGGATCAAACCGCAGTTTGGCATTTCAGCGAATACTTAACCGCAGTATTTATTTTCAGCGAATATGGCATAACTGTGCCTTATAATCCGCGTAGTTCTGTCCTTAGCTTTTTAGAAAATAAAATATAAATATACAATGCTATGTATATGATCAAGTCCCCCCAGTTTATTATGATGCATTTTCGCGAAGCAAATGCATCATGATAAACTCTAAAAATAAAGAAGTGCATCTTTAAAATATCTCGCGAACTTTATTATATATTTTTTACTGTCCATTTATTACCGTTGTTTTAATTAGGCGAAACGCGTAATTACAACGGTAACTTTCGCTATTCTGTCAAATCAGCTTATTTTAATGGCTAGATTTTTACCGTTTTACGCGTCACAGTAATTACAGCATTTAAAATTCAATGATTACCTTTTCAACTTGCTCGCCCTAATCCCAATTATAAATAGCAGACAACGCCGCACAAAAACTTTACGCTTTCCTTTCCCAATTTCGCATTCAAATTCGTTGAATCATAATCGTACCGTGCAATTAATCAATTTCAAACTTTAATTTCTTCAATTTTATCATCCAATTTATTTGCAAATGGCATCGTCTTCTTCAATGCACACTCCCAGAGGATATGTTTCCTACACGACGGAAGCAAAACTGCAAACTTTGCAAGAATGGTACCCACCACTTGTCCAATTCATTCCTACCGTGCCTGCGGCAGAGCAGCGAGCCGATACTCCCCCTAAAGGGATGATATCCGTGTACGAGGTTGCCATTTCTCCGCAACCTTCGATTTCCCCTTACCCATTTTTTTCGCAGCGTTTGCGAATATTATAACATTGCTATGGCGCAGTTGCATCCTAACGCAATTAACAAGATTGTGCTATTTGAGATGTATTGCAACGCCATCAGCCAACCACCGCTGCTAAACGTTTTTCGGATGTGCAATAGCCTGGTGCTATATGACGTTGGGTGGTTTTCTTTCCGCAGTAAACTTGGCGTAATGACTTCACCAAAAGATTCAATTGGGAATTGGCGCAGTTCCTTCTTCTATATTAACGATACCGCATATGTGAATAGCAAAATACCGAAAATGTGGTGTACAGTGCTTAATCCCGACTTCAATGAGAGGCCTGTACTCAATGATCTTGAGAATGACACTCTCAAGATACTTAAAAACGCGGGTATATTTCTGCGACCTTACTCGAATGTACCGCTGTACATTGGCAGAGTGTCGATTCAATGGCCGTGGAGCGACTATGACGCGCTTTTAGTTGACCAATCAAAAAACAATATGCCGCTTAACTTTATCGCAATGTATCAATCGTACTTTCATTTTTCGCAATATTTTTGCTTTGCATAACTTTACGCGCTTTTATTTTTTCAGCAGTTGCACTTGACCTTGTCATGAGGTCCGCTGATATAAGCAGGATTAGCCCTGCCCGTCGCCTAAAAAATGGCGACGGCAACATTATTCTTATTGATGAACCGATCATCAATACATGCTTTATTATTGGAGGTGAGGACCGCGGTAAGCGCAAGGTTGCGGATACGACTCCCACTCCACGCAGGAAACGCCTGCGCACTCACTCTGAACAAGAAGCAAGTAAGCAAATGCTATTTCGCAGTATTTATTTGATTATGCATTGTTTATATTGGCATGAACTTGCTATATTTGCTGATCTGTTTATAGCTATTCTTCCAGGGTCATCCGCTGAAGTTACACCGCTTTATAACATCAGAGGGAGAATCCCTACAGATGTTCTTAAGGAACCCGGGAATGAAGATTTATCTCTTCCATCTGACGCAGAAGCGTCCAACGAGGAAGAAGAAAGAGAAACCATTATGGAAGAAACTGCCGCAGCAGATCGGGCGTTTAAGCTGTACCAAAAGCTTTATAAATTTGTTCCTGCAGAAACAAGGGAGCAATACCGCAAACTGTCTTATCCCGCAGCAGCCAGGCAACGACTGCATAATTGCTATAATGCAATTTATCTAACAGTCGATAGCATGGAGTGTTTTACTGAGATGTCAGACGAGTATGAGAAAGCAACTAAGGCTGCCAACGCCCAAGAGAGAAGGGCGCGAAAGGCTGAATCGCGGCTGGAAAAGGTGATGGAAGAGAACGCCCGACTTAAAAGAAGGGCAGAGGTCGCGGAACACGAGTTCGCACAGCTAGTCAAATATCTACCGACATTTGCGGATAAAGTGATGGACTCCAAGCCAGTCACTGAAAAATTTCAAACATATGCCCAAGCATCAAAGCTCGCCACTCGCTGCGAGTAGCACGATTTATTATGCCAACTTGGCGATCTTTTGCAACCTCTTCCCTCTGACATGGCAAAAGAAATTATCGCCACCGATGATGCTCGCGAAATACTTGAGAGGGCAAAGAAAGAGGTTGAGAAAATCAACATACCTGTTCTTGAGGAACTCAGTCAGCGGGAAGGCGTTACATTTGCAGATATCAAAGCATTAGAATTTTAGCTTTGCCTTAACTAATTTGCTTATTGAATGTATTTTCGCAATTACAACTTTCGTTTGTTGTAAGATTCCGCATTGCATACGCGTTTAATATTAATTACTTTTTCGCAGTTCGCAGTTGCAACTTTTTTATTTTTATAGCGCTTTTACTTTAATTATTCATAATTCAGACTTGTCCATTGCAATTTCCGCATTCGTTATTGTGCACATAACAAAGCGTACTTTGTGCGAAACAATCTTTTAACATTATGAATCTTCTAAGTCCGACAAAACGATCCTTAGGTAAAATCTAGCATTGCGAAGCATCTAAGTGTTGGCAAGATCAAACACTTAGGAAAATTTATCCTTTCGCAATTTTTATTAACATAAGTGGGCAATTTCATCACTTGGCTTTTCTCCAAAATATTTCGCAATACAGTTATGTATTGATATATTATTTTAAGCAGGTCATGTTTAGTGAAAATAATGCCACCTTACTTAAAGCATCCGCAAAGCAAACATTAACTTAGTGTTTCAAAAAGATAAGTATTTGTATTCTGCGAAATAAACACAACGCGTGGCCACACGCAGTGTTTTCGCTGTTTAAAGAAACAAGTACTAACACTGAAATTAACTTTGCTTTATTCTTTATTAATTCACATTACATTATTCAAATCATGAACATAACATGTCTCGCATTAATGGAATTTCAATACAATATTTTGTTAATCATTTTCGCACTAAGCAGGGTTAACTGAATGCCCTTCAACACACATATCCGCACTTGTCATAACCATAGCACATGAAGGCTCCATTTTTGCAGAAATCAGCGTGCCAATTCCCTTATTAGCAGAAAACTTTAGCATACCATGTATTGTAGATGGTATAGCGCCAAACATGAGCAAAGCTGTGCGGCCAAGTATCATATTGAACCGCGATTGATTCCGCATAATGTACAAATTCAATAAGGCTTGACGCCTTAGCGACTCATCGCTATCATCAACCAATTCCATTTGTAATTCCAATTGGCCAACAGGCCATGATGATTCTCCCGAAAAACCAGCCAATGAAACCGCATTAGGTTTCATCAAAGCCTGAATTTGTGCGGGCAGCTTGAGAAAACATTGCTCGTACATGATATCTACACTGCTACCAGTGTCAACATGTACCTTCATGATTATAATGCCGGTATTATCAACACGACATGAAATAACCACGGGCTTATCAACATCCGCATTCAAACGCGCTGAGGGAAATGTAATAGAGGGACATTTCCAGCTAACAATTTGCGCCGAAATTTGCAGCACTGACATTTCACCGTGCACTTCCACCACATTAATCACTTGTACGTGATTTTCTTTCTTATTTACCATCCGTACTCCCAAATTTTTCACCGCAGGAGCTTTCCGCTCAACCGCATTTGGGGCACTCGAACCATTAGCTTCAGCTGGCATAATGATCGCATTCGCAGTGCTGGATGAGTTCTGTGCCAACAAATGGTCCAACTTACCCTGTTCATACGCTTTCGCAATAAATTCCGCTAAATCTCTGCAGCGGTTGGTGTCATGACCGTAATCATCGTGAAAGACACAAAACTTTGATCTGTCACGCCTGTTGTTTTCTCCCAATGGCTGCGGATCAGGGAAAGACTTAGCAACTCGCTCTTGCAGTAAGATTTCTTTGGGCGTTTTTGTTAGCATCTGAATGATATTGAATGACTCATTATTCCACTTGCGCGTATAATAGCGGTTATTACGGCCATATGAATTGTTATCGTTCTGACCTTGAAACCTGTCATTACGCTGATATCCGCCGCCACCATTTTTTTGCGAAAAGCCTGGACCGCGATAGCTATCGCTGTTACCATCTCTGAAAGAGTCATTGTCATCTCGCCAACTTTTATCTCTACCCCAGCCACATGCAGGGGTAATACTGCTATCTTCTCCTCCGCGGATATAATCATAAGTTTCCTGTTGCACTTTTGCGAATGTCTGTGGGACATCTCTTCTTAATCGCCGCACAAGCGTAGGGTGTCGCTGTGGGTTGATAGCATGCAAGAAACCATAAATTTTCTGATCTTCATTCAAACACGGAATTTTCTGGCACTCATAAATATACCGCGTAAGTAGCGCACTTAGAGTCTCCTTGTTGCCTTGTTTAATATCGTGACACTCTATATGTGTCTTTTTCTGCAGTAATAAATTTTGAAACTGCAGCAAAAACTTTTCTCGCAGATCCACAAAGCCAACGATACTGCGAGATGGCAAGCTATGAAACCATTCCCTTGCTGACCCCTGCAAGGCCATAGGAAACACTCTACATGCGACTGGTTCATCCCAGTTGTAAGTGCTTACGACGCCCTCAATGCGTTGCAGAAAATCCAAGGGATCAGTGAGGCCTGAGTAAACTCCTAACGTCGCCGGCACAATCGGCGGAGAAACAATTGGATAGTCAGAAATGTGCTGGACAAATTTATCTGCAGCAGTGGTAATTTCTGTTGCCTTTTTTGCGCGAATGTCTGTGTTATCCGCACAGAATTTGGTAAGCATATCTTGCAGAAAATTTGGCTGATCGAACTTATGCTGCATTGATTTCGGCGCAATGCTTCTGAAAGCATCCGCTAAAAAATTTTGGGCGTTTTCTCTGTGCGCTGCTTCAGACGCTTCACCTTCCTGCCCATAGCGAGGGAAAGATGTTGGTGGTCGCTTTCGCTTGACGTATGGATTTTTAACAAACTCTTCTGCGCTGTTTGAGTCATCAGAAAATTCATCTTCCTGCCTTGGCGCTTTCGCCAATCTGGACTTGTGTGCGGAGCGCGCGTGGATTTGATCATCCGCATTATCACTATCGCTGTCATTGTGCTCAAGAACCAACCGATCACTTTGTGATCCTGAACCACTTAATGGCCATAAGTATGTGCGCGGTATGCGAGATTCACAATTATGCTTAGCGTCTCTTTTGGCTTGCTCAATAGCAGTATTAACAATTTTCTCAGTGCGTAAACTGGATTTTCCCGATAAGATTTTCGCTCGCTTTCCTTCAGCGATTGATTCTTCGCGATTTTGCAATAACGTTCTGCGTGCGATCATTTTTTCAGCGGCAGCTTCAGGCTGCGAATCGTTAGCATTGTTTGCATTAGATTTTTTAGCATTCGTTTCCTGAACCGATTTTCCCGCAGTAACACTTGCATCTGTTTGCATTGGAAATACGATAACGTTCTACGAATCGCCATGCTATGCATCAGCATTCGCAGATGTAGTGACCCGAACTTTTCCATGTTTATATATATTAATTGAGATTGATATTTACATGATTAAATGTTTCCAACATGTTAAGCAATCAAACTTGTTAAGACTTGATTAATTGAAATATGTTTCATATAGACAATTGACCACCCAAGTTGACCGGTGATTCACGAACGTTAAAACTTGTAAAAACTATATGATGACATATATATGGATATATATATAGTTAACATGATACTATGATAAGTAAACATATCATTAAGTATATTAACAATGAACTACATATGTAAAAACAATACTACTAACTTAATGATTTTTAAACGAGACATATATGTAACGATTATCGTTGTAAAGACATTTAATGTATATATATCATATTAAGAGATATTCATACATGATAATATCATGATAATATAATAATTTAAAATCTCATTTGATATTATAAACATTGGGTTAACAACATTTAACAAGATCGTTAACCTAAAGGTTTCAAAAGAACACTTACATGTAACGACTAACGATGACTTAACGACTCAGTTAAAATGTATATACATGTAGTGTTTTAATATGTATTTATACACTTTTGAAAGACTTCAATACACTTATCAAAATACTTCTACTTAACAAAAATGCTTACAATTACATCCTCGTTCAGTTTCATCAACAATTCTACTCGTATGCACCCGTATTCGTACTCGTACAATACACAGCTTTTAGATGTATGTACTATTGGTATATACACTCCAATGATCAGCTCTTAGCAGCCCATGTGAGTCACCTAACACATGTGGGAACCATCATTTGGCAACTAGCATGAAATATCTCATAAAATTACAAAAATATGAGTAATCATTCATGACTTATTTACATGAAAACAAAATTACATATCCTTTATATCTAATCCATACACCAACGACCAAAAACACCTACAAACACTTTCATTCTTCAAATTTCTTCATCTAATTGATCTCTCTCAAGTTCTATCTTCAAGTTCTAAGTGTTCTTCATAAATTCCAAAAGTTCTAGTTTCATAAAATCAAGAATACTTTCAAGTTTGCTAGCTCACTTCCAATCTTGTAAGGTGATCATCCAACCTCAAGAAATCTTTGTTTCTTACAGTAGGTTATCATTCTAATACAAGTTAATAATCATATTCAAACTTTGGTTCAATTTCTATAACTATAACAATCTTATTTCAAGTGATGATCTTACTTGAACTTGTTTTCGTGTCATGATTCTGCTTCAAGAACTTCGAGCCATCCAAGGATCCATTGAAGCTAGATCCATTTTTCTCTTTTCCAGTAGGTTTATCCAAGGAACTTAAGGTAGTAATGATGTTCATCACATCATTCGATTCATACATATAAAGCTATCTTATTCGAAGGTTTAAACTTGTAATCACTAGAACATAGTTTAGTTAATTCTAAACTTGTTCGCAAACAAAAGTTAATCCTTCTAACTTGACTTTTAAAATCAACTAAACACATGTTCTATATCTATATGATATGCTAACTTAATGATTTAAAACCTGGAAACACGGAAAACACCGTAAAACCGGATTTACGCCGTCGTAGTAACACCGCGGGCTGTTTTGGGTTAGTTAATTAAAAACTATGATAAACTTTGATTTTAAAGTTGTTATTCTGAGAAAATGATTTTTATTATGAACATGAAACTATATCCAAAAATTATGATTAAACTTAAAGTGGAAGTATGTTTTCTAAAATGGTCATCTAGACGTCGTTCTTTCGACTGAAATGACTACCTTTACAAAAACGACTTGTAACTTATTTTTCCGACTATAAACCTATACTTTTCTGTTTACATTCATAAAATAGAGTTCAATATGAAACCATAGCAATTTGATTCACTCAAAACGGATTTAAAATGAAGAAGTTATGGGTAAAACAAGATTGGATAATCTTTCTCATTTTAGCTACGTGAAAATTGGTAACAAATCTATTCCAACCATAACTTAATCAACTTGTATTGTATATTATGTAATCTTGAGATACCATAGACACGTATACAATGTTTCGACCTATCATGTCGACACATCTATATATATTTCGGAACAACCATAGACACTCTATATGTGAATGTTGGAGTTAGCTATACAGGGTTGAGGTTGATTCCAAAATATATATAGTTTGAGTTGTGATCAATACTGAGATACGTATACACTGGGTCGTGGATTGATTCAAGATAATATTTGTCGATTTATTTCTGTACATCTAACTGTGGACAACTAGTTGTAGGTTACTAACGAGGACAGCTGACTTAATAAACTTAAAACATCAAAATATATTAAAAGTGTTGTAAATATATTTTGAACATACTTTGATATATATGTATATATTGTTATAGGTTCGTGAATCAACCAGTGGCCAAGTCTTACTTCCTGACGAAGTAAAAATCTGTGAAAGTGAGTTATAGTCCCACTTTTAAAATCTAATATTTTTGGGATGAGAATACATGCAGGTTTTATAAATGATTTACAAAATAGACACAAGTACGTGAAACTACATTCTATGGTTGAATTATCGAAATCGAATATGCCCCTTTTTATTAAGTCTGGTAATCTAAGAATTAGGGAACAGACACCCTAATTGACGCGAATCCTAAAGATAGATCTATTGGGCCTAACAAACCCCATCCAAAGTACCGGATGCTTTAGTACTTCGAAATTTATATCATATCCGAAGGGTGTCCCGGAATGATGGGGATATTCTTATATATGCATCTTGTTAATGTCGGTTACCAGGTGTTCACCATATGAATGATTTTTATCTCTATGTATGGGATGTGTATTGAAATATGAAATCTTGTGGTCTATTGTTACGATTTGATATATATAGGTTAAACCTATAACTCACCAACATTTTTGTTGACGTTTAAAGCATGTTTATTCTCAGGTGAATATTAAGAGCTTCCGCTGTTGCATACTAAAATAAGGACAAGATTTGGAGTCCATGTTTGTATGAAATTGTGTAAAAACTGCATTCAAGAAACTGATTTCGATGTAACATATTTGTATTGTAAACCATTATGTAATGGTCGTGTGTAAACAGGATATTTTAGATTATCATTATTTGATAATCTACGTAAAGCTTTTTAAACCTGTATTTATGAAATAAAGGTTATGGTTTGTTTTAAAAATGAATGCAGTCTTTGAAAAACGTCTCATATAGAGGTCAAAACCTCGCAACGAAATCAATTAATATGGAACGTTTTTAATCAATAAGAACGGGACATTTCAGTTGGTATCAGAGCGTTGGTCTTAGAGAACCAGAAAATTTGCATTAGTGTGTCTTATCAAGTTTGTTAGGATGCATTAGTGAGTCTGGACTTCGACCGTGTTTTCTTTAAAAATGATTGTTTAACATTTTTGTTGGAAACTATATATTTTTAACATATGAATATTATGTGATATATTAATCTCTTAACGTGTTTGATATTATGTGATAGATGTCTACCTCTAGAACAAGTCCCATTGACTCACCTAATAATAATGAAGAGTCAAATGTAAATTGGAATGATTTGTGGACTGATTCACAAGTTCCCGAAGAGGAACTGGAAGAAGAGTCGGAACCGGAAGAAGAGTCGGAACCGGAAGAAGAATCGGAACCGGAAGAAGAATCGGAACCGGATGAAGAAATAGAACCGGTGGGGGAAATAATAAAACGGTTAAGTAAAAGAAAATCCTCAACCAACCGACCAAAGTTAATTATGGTCAATGGTGTTTCCGCCAAGGAAGCAAAATATTGGGAGGATTACCAATTCTCCGATGAATCGGATTCCGACGAGAATTCCGATGATGTTATAGAAATTACCCCAACTGAATTTAAAAAGGCAAAAGAAAATAATAAGGGAAAGGGCATAAAAATAGAGAAATCTAATTCCAACCCCGATGAACTTTATATGTATCGTCAACCCCCGAAGTCCTTAAGTTGTAACAATGACCCGGGAACCTCTAAACCACCAGGTTTTTCTAAACCAATGTGGAAAATTACGGCTCGTATTAGGGGAACATCATATATCCCTAGAAACTTGGCAAAACGAACCAAAATCGAAGAAGAAGAAACGAGCGAGTCGGAATAAGATAGTTGTATTCGTGTGGTGTAATATATGTAATATAGTGTTCTTATGCTTTATGATATATGTAAAAATTGCTTGTATTAATAAGTATTTTTTTATGAAACTAACTCTTGTCTATTTTACAGTTTAAAAACACAAAATGGATAGACAACCCAATATTTTAAGAGACCTACCCGGAGACATGATTGATGAAATCTTGTCTAGAGTCGGCCAGAATTCTTCGGCACAACTATTTAAGGCGAGATCAGTTTGTAAGACATTCGAAGAACGTTCCAAGAATGTCTTGGTTTATAAGAGACTTTCGTTTGAAAGATGGGGGATATCACATTGGGAAACCCATAAGTTACGATGTGTTTACTTTGACGCATATATTGCGGGGAACCCAAATGCTATTTTACGCAACGGGTTAAGAAATTATTTTGACTCAATATATCCGAATATTGGACTTCGTGATTTAGAAAAAGCGGCTAACATGCAACATAAAGAAGCATGTTATGCTTACGGATTAGTAATGTTCGCTTCTCACCAAAGTGAGAACAAGAACATCGGGCTACAACTATTAAACAAAACGTTTCCACAAGTGACGGAGTCGGTAATTGGGGTAAGAAATGAGGTTTTTAGATTATTACGGGACTGTTGGACATTACGTAACCCTCGTCCCTTTGACGACGTTACAACACGCTGTCTTATCAACGGCCATAACGGTTATGTTCCACAAGACCAAGGATGGGAAGTAGTCCTAGTAAAACCAGAATGCATGACTTGTTTCAGGACGTATGAATTACGTGTCTTTATTGCCTTTGCTGAACGACTTGTGTACTAGCTAGAATTGTCTTCACAACTATCTTGTATCAAAGTTATTGTGTGCTATATTTCATGCTTTATGTAAAATAAGCGTTATTGTAAGTTTGTAAAATATTGTATAAAAGTTTGAACGCGAAATATTATTACAATCAGTTTTTCATATAGAATTGTAGTAGTTGAATTGTATATTAGCTACTAAGTATGAACTTAACGGGTAGGTACTACCCGAATTTAAACTTATAAAACGCTAATATGAAGAAAAAGCTTTTATAAATGAGTTCATATTATGCTACGAAATACTATTAACTACTCTTAATATTCTGTATGATTAACTTGTTCCATTTAACTATTTTGAAGGAAATGGCACCGACTACTCGACACACCGTGAATATGAATGAAGAGGAATTCCGTACTTTTCTAGCTTCAAACATAGCCGGAGTACAGGCTGCGCTACATACCAACAATAACCTTGGATCTAGTAGTACAGGAAATCGTGTAGGATGCACCTACAAAGAATTCACTGCCTGCAAACCTTTGGAATTTGATGGAACCGAAGGACCGATCGGATTGAAACGGTGGACCGAGAAGGTTGAATCGGTGTTTGCCATAAGTAAGTGTACTGAAGAGGACAAAGTGAAGTACGCTACGCATACCTTCACAGGTTCTGCGTTAACATGGTGGAATACCTATCTAGAGCAAGTGGGACAAGATGATGCGTACGCACTACCGTGGTCAGCATTCAAGCACTTGATGAACGAGAAGTACCGTCCCAGAACCGAGGTCAATAAGCTCAAGACAGAACTTAGAGGGTTACGAACCCAAGGATTTGATATTACCACGTACGAAAGACGATTCACATAATTGTGCCTATTGTGTCCGGGAGCATTCGAAGATGAGGAAGAGAAGATCGACGCGTTTGTGAAAGGATTACCGGAAAGAATCCAAGAAGATATAAGTTCACACGAGCCAGCCTCCATACAACAGGCATGTAGAATGGCTCACAAACTCGTGAACCAAATTGAAGAAAGAATTAAAGAACAGACTGCTGAAGAGGCCAATGTGAAGCAAGTCAAAAGAAAGTGGGAGGAAAACGGTGATAAGAATCACCAATACAACAACAACAGCAATTACAACAATAATCGCAACAATTATCCAACAATCGCAACATCAATCGCAACTACAACAAACGGCCCAACAACAACAACAACAACAACAGCAACTACAACAATCATCCCAACAACAATAATAACCGCAACAACAACAACAATCAGAAGCAGCTATGCCAAAGGTGTGAAAAGAATCACTCGGGGTTCTTCACCAAATTTTGCAACAAGTGTAAAAGAAATGGTCATAGCGCTGCGAAGTGTGAGGTCTACGGACCAGGGGTTAATAGAATGAAAGGAACAAATGGTGTCGGAACGAGTAATGGCGGAGCAAGTAGTGTCGGAGCAAGTTATGCCAATGTAGTTTGTTATAAATGTGGAAAACCAGGTCACATTATTAGAAATTGCCCGAACCAGGAGAACACGAATGGACAAGGCCGTGGAAGAGTTTTCAATATTAATGCGGTAGAGGCACAGGAAGACCCGACGCTTGTTACGGGTACGTTTCTTATTGACAATAAATCTGCTTACGTTTTATTTGATTCGGGTGCGGATAGAAGCTATATGGGTAGAGATTTTTGTGCTAAATTAAGTTGTCCATTGACGCCTTTGGATAGTAAATTTTTACTCGAATTAGCAAGTGGTAAATTAATTTCAGCAGATAATATATGTCGGAATCGAGAAATTAAACTGGTTAGCGAAACATTTAAGATTGATTTGATACCAGTAGAGTTAGGGAGTTTTGATGTGATAATCGGTATGGACTGGTTGAAAGAAGTGAAAGCGGAGATCGTTTGTTACAAAAATGCAATTCGCATTATACGAGAAAAAGGAAAACCCTTAATGGTGTACGGAGAAAAGGGCAACACGAAGCTACATCTTATTAGTAATTTGAAGGCACAAAAACTAATAAGAAAAGGTTCCTATGCTGTTCTAGCACACATCGAGAAAGTACAAACTGAAGAAAAGAGCATCAATGATGTTCCCGTCGCAAAAGAATTTTCTGATGTATTTCCGAAAGAATTACCGGGATTACCCCCACATCGATCCGTTGAATTTCAAATAGATCTTGTACCAGGAGCTGCACCAATAGCTCGTGCTCCTTACAGACTCGCACCCAGCGAGATGAAAGAACTGCAAAGCCAATTACAAGAACTTTTAGAGCGTGGTTTCATTCGACCAAGCACATCACCGTGGGGAGCTCCTGTTTTGTTTGTCAAGAAGAAAGATGGTACATTCAGGTTGTGTATCGACTACCGAGAGTTGAACAAACTTACCATCAAGAACCGCTACCCACTACCGAGAATCGACGACTTATTTGATCAACTACAAGGCTCGTCTGTTTATTCAAAGATTGACTTACGTTCCGGGTATCATCAAATGCGGGTGAAAGAAGATGATATTCCAAAGACTGCTTTCAGAACACGTTACGGTCATTACGAGTTTATGGTCATGCCGTTTGGTTTAACTAATGCACCAGCTGTGTTCATGGACCTTATGAACCGAGTGTGTGGACCATACCTTGACAAGTTTGTCATTGTTTTCATTGATGACATACTTATTTACTCAAAGAATGACCAAGAACACGGTGAACATTTGAGAAAGGTGTTAGAAGTATTGAGGAAGGAAGAATTGTACGCTAAGTTTTCAAAGTGTGCATTTTGGTTGGAAGAAGTTCAATTCCTCGGTCACATAGTGAACAAAGAAGGTATTAAGGTGGATCCGGCAAAGATAGAAACTGTTGAAAAGTGGGAAACCCCGAAAACTCCTAAACACATACGCCAGTTTTTAGGACTAGCTGGTTACTACAGAAGGTTCATCCAAGACTTTTCCAGAATAGCAAAACCCTTGACTGCATTAACGCATAAAGGGAAGAAATTTGAATGGAATGATGAACAAGAGAAAGCGTTTCAGTTATTGAAGAAAAAGCTAACTACGGCACCTATATTGTCATTGCCTGAAGGGAATGATGATTTTGTGATTTATTGTGATGCATCAAAGCAAGGTCTCGGTTGTGTATTAATGCAACGAACGAAGGTGATTGCTTATGCGTCTAGACAATTGAAGATTCACGAACAAAATTATACGACGCATGATTTGGAATTAGGCGCGGTTGTTTTTGCATTAAAGACTTGGAGGCACTACTTATATGGGGTCAAAAGTATTATATATACCGACCACAAAAGTCTTCAACACATATTTAATCAGAAACAACTGAATATGAGGCAGCGTAGGTGGATTGAATTATTGAATGATTACGACTTTGAGATTCGTTACCACCCGGGGAAGGCAAATGTGGTAGCCGATGCCTTGAGTAGGAAGGACAGAGAACCCATTCGAGTAAAATCTATGAATATAATGATTCATAATAACATTACTACTCAAATAAAGGAGGCGCAACAAGGAGTTTTAAAGGAGGGAAATTTAAAGGATGAAATACCCAAAGGATCGGAGAAGCATCTTAATATTCGGGAAGACGGAACCCGGTATAGGGCTGAAAGGATTTGGGTACCAAAATTTGGAGATATGAGAGAAATGGTACTTAGAGAAGCTCATAAAACCAGATACTCAATACATCCTGGAACGGGGAAGATGTACAAGGATCTCAAGAAACATTTTTGGTGGCCGGGTATGAAAGCCGATGTTGCTAAATACGTAGGAGAATGTTTGACGTGTTCTAAGGTCAAAGCTGAGCATCAGAAACCATCAGGTCTACTTCAACAACCCGAAATCCCGGAATGGAAATGGGAAAACATTACCATGGATTTCATCACTAAATTGCCAAGGACTGCAAGTGGTTTTGATACTATTTGGGTAATAGTTGATCGTCTCACCAAATCCGCACACTTCCTACCAATAAGAGAAGATGACAAGATGGAGAAGTTAGCACGACTGTATTTGAAGGAAGTCATCTCCAGACATGGAATACCAATCTCTATTATCTCTGATAGGGATGGCAGATTTATTTCAAGATTCTGGCAGACATTACAGCAAGCATTAGGAACTCGTCTAGACATGAGTACTGCCTATCATCCACAAACTGATGGGCAGAGCGAAAGGACGATACAAACGCTTGAAGACATGCTACGAGCATGTGTTATTGATTTCGGAAATAGTTGGGATCGACATCTACCGTTAGCAGAATTTTCCTACAACAACAGCTACCATTCAAGCATTGATATGGCGCCGTTTGAAGCACTTTATGGTAGAAAGTGCAGGTCTCCGATTTGTTGGAGTGAGGTGGGGGATAGACAGATTACGGGTCCGGAGATTATACAAGAAACTACCGAGAAGATCATCCAAATTCAACAACGGTTGAAAACTGCCCAAAGTCGACAAAAGAGCTACGCTGACATTAAAAGAAAAGATATAGAATTTGAAATTGGAGAGATGGTCATGCTTAAAGTTGCACCTTGGAAAGGCGTTGTTCGATTTGGTAAACGAGGGAAATTAAATCCAAGGTATATTGGACCATTCAAGATTATTGATCGTGTCGGACCAGTAGCTTACCGACTTGAGTTACCTCAACAACTCGCGGCTGTACATAACACTTTCCACGTCTCGAATTTGAAGAAATGTTTTGCTAAAGAAGATCTCACTATTCCGTTAGATGAAATCCAAATCAACGAAAAACTTCAATTCATCGAAGAACCCGTCGAAATAATGGATCGTGAGGTTAAAAGACTTAAGCAAAACAAGATACCAATTGTTAAGGTTCGATGGAATGCTCGTAGAGGACCCGAGTTCACCTGGGAGCGTGAAGATCAGATGAAGAAGAAATACCCGCATCTATTTCCAGAAGATTCGTCAACACCTTCAACAGCTTAAAATTTCGGGACGAAATTTATTTAACGGGTAGGTACTGTAGTGACCCGAACTTTTCCATGTTTATATATATTAATTGAGATTGATATTTACATGATTAAATGTTTCCAACATGTTAAGCAATCAAACTTGTTAAGACTTGATTAATTGAAATAGGTTTCATATAGACAATTGACCACCCAAGTTGACCGATGATTAACGAACGTTAAAACTTATAAAAACTATATGATGACATATATATGGTTATATATATAGTTAACATGATATTATGATAAGTAAACATATCATTAATTATATTAACAATGAACTACATATGTAAAAACAAGACTACTAACTTAATGATTTTGAAACGAGACATATATGTAACGATTATCGTTGTAACGACATTTAATGTATATATATCATATTAAGAGATATTCGTACATCATAATATCATGATAATATAATAATTTAAAATCTCTTTTGATATTATAAACATTGGGTTAACAACATTTAACAAGATCGTTAACCTAAAGGTTTCAAAACAACATTTACATGTAACGACTAACGATGACTTAACGACTCAGTTAAAATGTATATACATGTAGTGTTTTAATATGTATTCATACACTTTTGAAAGACTTCAAGACACTTATCAAAATACTTCTACTTAACAAAAATGCTTACAATTACATCCTCGTTCAGTTTCATCAACAATTCTACTCGTATGCACCCGTATTCGTACTCGTACAATACACAGCTTTTAGATGTATGTACTATTGGTATATACACTCCAATGATCAGCTCTTAGCAGCCCATGTGAGTCACCTAACACATGTGGGAACCATCATTTGGAAACTAGCATGAAATATCTCATAAAATTACAAAAATATGAGTAATCATTCATGACTTATTTACATGAAAACAAAATTACATATCCTTTATATCTAATCCATACACCAACGACCAAAAACACCTACAAACACTTTCATTCTTCAAATTTCTTCATCTAATTGATCTCTCTCAAGTTCTATCTTCAAGTTCTAAGTGTTCTTCATAAATTCCAAAAGTTCTAGTTTCATAAAATCAAGAATACTTTCAAGTTTGCTAGCTCACTTCCAATCTTGTAAGGTGATCATCCAACCTCAAGAAATCTTTGTTTCTTACAGTAGGTTATCATTCTAATACAAGGTAATAATCATATTCAAACTTTGGTTCAATTTCTATAACTATAACAATCTTATTTCAAGTGATGATCTTACTTGAACTTGTTTTCGTGTCATGATTCTGCTTCAAGAACTTCGAGCCATCCAAGGATCCATTGAAGCTAGATCTATTTTTCTCTTTTCCAGTAGGTTTATCCAAGGAACTTAAGGTAGTAATGATGTTCATCACATCATTCGATTCATACATATAAAGCTATCTTATTCGAAGGTTTAAACTTGTAATCACTAGAACATAGTTTAGTTAATTCTAAACTTGTTCGCAAACAAAAGTTAATCCTTCTAACTTGACTTTTAAAATCAACTAAACACATGTTCTATATCTATATGATATGCTAACTTAATGATTTAAAACCTGGAAACACGAAAAACACCGTAAAACCGGATTTACGCCGTCGTAGTAACACCGCGGGCTGTTTTGGGTTAGTTAATTAAAAACTATGATAAACTTTGATTTTAAAGTTGTTATTCTGAGAAAATGATTTTTATTATGAACATGAAACTATATCCAAAAATTATGATTAAACATAAAGTGGAAGTATGTTTTCTAAAATGGTCATCTAGACATCGTTCTTTCGACTGAAATGACTACCTTTACAAAAACGACTTGTAACTTATTTTTCCGACTATAAACCTATACTTTTCTGTTTAGATTCATAAAATAGAGTTCAATATGAAACCATAGCAATTTGATTCACTCAAAACGGATTTAAAATGAAGAAGTTATGGGTAAAACAAGATTGGATAATTTTTCTCATTTTAGCTACGTGAAAATTGGTAACAAATCTATTCCAACCATAACTTAATCAACTTGTATTGTATATTATGTAATCTTGAGATACCATAGACACGTATACAATGTTTCGACCTATCATGTCGACACATCTATATATATTTCGGAACAACCATAGACACTCTATATGTGAATGTTGGAGTTAGCTATACAGGGTTGAGGTTGATTCCAAAATATATATAGTTTGAGTTGTGATCAATACTGAGATACGTATACACTGGGTCGTGGATTGATTCAAGATAATATTTGTCGATTTATTTCTGTACATCTAACTGTGGACAACTAGTTGTAGGTTACTAACGAGGACAGCTGACTTAATAAACTTAAAACATCAAAATATATTAAAAGTGTTGTAAATATATTTTGAACATACTTTGATATATATGTATATATTGTTATAGGTTCGTGAATCAACCAGTGGCCAAGTCTTACTTCCCGACGAAGTAACTTCCCGACGAAGTAAAAATCTGTGAAAGTGAGTTATAGTCCCACTTTTAAAATCTAATATTTTTGGGATGAGAATACATGCAGGTTTTATAAATGATTTACAAAATAGACACAAGTACGTGAAACTACATTCTATGGTTGAATTATCGAAATCGAATATGCCCCTTTTTATTAAGTCTGGTAATCTAAGAATTAGGGAACAGACACCCTAATTGACGCGAATCCTAAAGATAGATCTATTGGGCCTAACAAACCCCATCCAAAGTACCGGATGCTTTAGTACTTCGAAATTTATATCATATCCGAAGGGTGTCCCGGAATGATGGGGATATTCTTATATATGCATCTTGTTAATGTCGGTTACCATGTGTTCACCATATGAATGATTTTTATCTCTATGTATGGGATGTGTATTGAAATATGAAATCTTGTGGTCTATTGTTACGATTTGATATATATAGGTTAAACCTATAACTCACCAACATTTTTGTTGACGTTTAAAGCATGTTTATTCTCAGGTGAATATTAAGAGCTTCCGCTGTTGCATACTAAAATAAGGACAAGATTTGGAGTCCATGTTTGTATGAAATTGTGTAAAAACTGCATTCAAGAAACTGATTTCGATGTAACATATTTGTATTGTAAACCATTATGTAATGGTCGTGTGTAAACAGGATATTTTAGATTATCATTATTTGATAATCTACGTAAAGCTTTTTAAACCTTTATTTATGAAATAAAGGTTATGGTTTGTTTTAAAAATGAATGCAGTCTTTGAAAAACGTCTCATATAGAGGTCAAAACCTCGCAACGAAATCAATTAATATGGAACGTTTTTAATCAATAAGAACGGGACATTTCACAAGTCGTTTTTGTAAAGGTAGTCATTTCAGTCGAAAGAACGACGTCTAGATGACCATTTTAGAAAACATACTTCCACTTTGAGTTTAATCATAATTTTTGGATATAGATTCATGTTCATAATAAAAATCATTTTCTCAGAATAACAACTTTAAAATCAAAGTTTATCATAGTTTTTAATTAACTAACCCAAAACAGCCCGCGGTGTTACTACGACGGCGTAAATCCGGTTTTACGGTGTTTTTCGTGTTTTCAGGTTTTAAATCATTAAGTTAGCATATCATATAGATATAGAACATGTGTGTAGTTAATTTTAAAAGTCAAGTTAGAAGGATTAACTTTTGTTTGCGAACAAGTTTAGAATTAACTAAACTATGTTCTAGTGATTACGAGTTTAAACCTTCGAATAAGATAGCTTTATATGTATGAATCGAATGATGTTATGAACATCATTACTACCTTAAGTTCCTTGGATAAACCTACTGGAAAAGAGAAAAATGGATCTAGCTTCAACGGATCCTTGGATGGCTCGAAGTTCTTGAAGCAGAATCATGACACGAAAATAAGTTCAAGTAAGATCATCACTTGAAATAAGATTGTTATAGTTATAGAAATTGAACCAAAGTTTGAATATGATTATTACCTTGTATTAGAATGATAACCTACTGTAAGAAACAAAGATTTTTTGAGGTTGGATGATCACCTTACAAGATTGGAAGTGAGCTAGCAAACTTGAAAGTATTCTTGATTTTATGTAACTAGAACTTGTAAAATATATGAAGAACACTTAGAACTTGAAGATAGAACTTGAGAGAGATCAATTAGATGAAGAAAATTGAAGAATGAAAGTGTTTGTAGGTGTTTTTGGTCGTTGGTGTATGGATTAGATATAAAGGATATGTAATTTTGTTTTCATGTAAATAAGTCATGAATGATTACTCATATTTTTGTAATTTTATGAGATATTTCATGCTAGTTGCCAAATGATGGTTCCCACATGTGTTAGGTGACTCACATGGGCTGCTAAGAGCTGATCATTGGAGTGTATATACCAATAGTACATACATCTAAAAGCTGTGTATTGTACGAGTACGAATACGGGTGCATACGAGTAGAATTGTTGATGAAACTGAACGAGGATGTAATTGTAAGCATTTTTGTTAAGTAGAAGTATTTTAATAAGTGTATTGAAGTCTTTCAAAAGTGTATAAATGTAGTGACCCGAACTTTTCCATGTTTATATATATTAATTGAGATTGATATTTACATGATTAAATGTTTCCAACATGTTAAGCAATCAAACTTGTTAAGACTTGATTAATTGAAATATGTTTCATATAGACAATTGACCACCCAAGTTGATCGGTGATTCACGAACGTTAAAACTTGTAAAAACTATATGATGACATATATATGGATATATATATATATATATAGTTAACATGATACTATGATAAGAAAACATATCATAAAGTATATTAACAATGAACTACATATGTAAAAACAAGACTACTAACTTAATGATTTTTAAACGAGACATATATGTAACGATTATCGTTGTATAAGACATTTAATGTATATATATCATATTAAGAGATATTCATACATGATAATATCATGATAATATAATAATTTAAAATCTCATTTGATATTATAAACATTGGGTTAACAACATTTAACAAGATCGTTAACCTAAAGGTTTCAAAACAACACTTACATGTAACGACTAACGATGACTTAACGACTTAGTTAAAATGTATATACATGTAGTGTTTTAATATGTATTTATACACTTTTGAAAGACTTAAATACACTTATCAAAATACTTCTACTTAACAAAAATGCTTACAATTACATCCTCGTTCAGTTTCATCAACAATTCTACTCGTATGCACCCGTATTCGTACTCGTACAATACACAGCTTTTAGATGTATGTACTATTGGTATATACACTCCAATGATCAGCTCTTAGCAGCCCATGTGAGTCACCTAACACATGTGGGAACCATCATTTTGAAGGTATTTCATATGCCCGAGAGACATAAGTGATTAATGTGGCCAATAGGTTATGATCCAAGTCGGGTCATACCCAATAACAAGCCGACAACACCTAAATAGTATTTGTTTTAATGAATGGATTTTAAAATAAATACTAGACACTTTGACTTTAGAAATTGGTTTTCTAAAGATAATATGCTTGAATAATTATTTGGATAATTATAAATGCAAGTGTGATAATTTTATAAAATGGTTATAAAATTAAGTATATGCGCAAGTAACAAATGGACAACTTATAAATGGCTTATAAGTTTTATAATTTACAAGTAAATATATTTATATTTACTTATCTTTATAATGGGTTATATAAAGAATTAAGTGTAAGTATCAAATGGGATTTTCCTCCACAAGTTAATTTTATTAATTTGAATTATAAAGGAAAAATGCAATATTTTCTACCCAATAGATGGGGTGGCGGTTTGTAGGCTCCAAGAAAAGCCACCCCATGCTTGTCTTGGTCATTGAAATATCTCCATTTGATACCACACCTTTGGTACTTTTCTCACACATCATTACTTGCAATTTTGAACAACCAAAAATTCTCCTCCTCACCCATTTCTTGGCCGAAATTTTGGAGAGGACAAAAGGGTTCTTCAAGTTTGATTTCAAGCTTATTTTGGTGTAAAAATCCTAACTACATACAAGGGTGTTGTTGTTCTAAGGCTTGTGGGTATTATCTCTTGAGGTTTCAAGTTAGAAACTTGCTTTTCACCATCATCATCTTCTTCCTTGTTCTTCACCTCCTTTTGGAGTAGGTATAACCTTTCACTAGCTTCTATTTACATTTAAGTGTATTTTCAAGACTAGATCTTTAATGGAATTCTTGTTTTAAAAGGTTAAAACTTTGCATGCATAAACTTGTAAAATGCTTCCGCTTTATACACATATATACACGAATATATATACATATACAAATGGGTTTTGTGACTTGTTTATGTGAAGAATTCCATCAATGGTATCTAGAGCCAAAGTCTTGTTAATATGCTTCTTGTTTTTGGCTAGTAAACTCACTTTCTTTACAATCTACCAACATGCATGAAAGTAGAATGTAAAAATTTTGAGTTTTGGTGGGGATGATGGCTTGGCCGAATTATTTGGGGTTCCAAAAGTGGGTTTGGACTTCAAATTTGGCCAAGATTATTGTTATGTTGTTGTTCACAATCGAGCCTAGACCATGTGGTTGTATGTTTGGTTGATTTGGTTGAAATATTCATTCATATGATTTGTAATAATTTTGTAATTTTGGTTTGTAATAAGTTGTATGTAATCTTGTAATTTTTCCATGTAATTTGTTCTATTTTGGTTTGTAAAATAGAATAGGTTGTTATTTCATTTTCTAGAAAAATTGTATTAGGATATGATTTTGTAAAATGAAAGTGAAGATTCATGAAGAAGATTACAAGATGGAGCTTATGAAGTTACAAGATTTAGTGGGAGATTTTGGTTAAAAATCTCTTACTTTGGTTAACCCCTTAGGTGACATTTGTTTTTTGGCTAAACAAATGTCCACCAAAATGGCTCTTGATTGTGAACACCTTGTTATGCATGTTTATGTATGTTTGTATGTTTGGTTGCTACAAGATCATCACATGTTTACCACTTGCATAATACATTATAATTGGTTATAATAAAACATAACAAAATGACACTAATAATTGGTTATTAGACCTAAATAAAATGGTTTATTTAAAAAGCAATGAAATGGTAATTGGTTTACTAAAAGGACATGAAAATGGGTTTTTCATAAAAATACTACACACCAAATGCATGTTGGTGTATAGCACTTTGTTTTCTAAACTAGAATATAGAAAACCTAAAATCCCTTTACTATAACAAGGCAAACAAGTTAAACGCCATCCTTTTGTGGAAACACTTAGACATATTAGGAATCTCTTGATGGGATAAAGGTCACCTAACCGTCATGAGTGAACTAATGTGAATAAGGTACACTTCGCATACATGTGGGATAAAGGTCACCTAACCACTTGTATGTTAAGTCTACATGTCTACACAAGTAAGACGACTTGATTTGGGAATCATGAACTTAGGGTCACCGAAGCATGAGGAACAAATAGGCGTTGATGGGATTAATATGCCATGCAAAAGGATTGCATGATCCCATAACTTAGAAGTTGCAAAAGGATTGCAATTGTCATTAAGACTACCTAGCTAAATCAAATGACGGGATAAAGGTCACCTAACCGAAATTTGATTTACCGTTGGATTCTAATATTTAATAAAACAAATTAAAAGGGTATTGTTTATTAAATTTGAAATCAATACTTAAAAGAACTTTGTTGAATTTTGTAGATGGCCGCTAATAACAACAACAACAACATGAACAACGCACCACTTAACTTTAACAACCTATCGTTACGGTCTCTCCTCGAGAAAGACAAACTCAACCATACAAACTTTATGGATTGGTTCTGCAATCTTCGGATTGTCCTCAAACAAGAGGATAAAATGTATGTGCTTGAGGACCCCATTCCCGATCAACCGGATGAGAGTGATGTGGAGGCAATGGCCTCTTACGATAAGTATTGCCACGACTCCCTTCAAGTCTCATGCTTAATGCTTGGGACTATGATACCCGAACTCCAAAAGGATTTCGAGCATCATAGCGCATACGACATGATAACACAATTGAAGGAGATGTTTCTCCAACAAGCACGTGTTGAGCATTTCGAAACGGTTCGGGCGCTTCATGCTTGTCGTATGGACGACACCCAATCGGTTTCATCTTATGTACTTAAGATGAAAAGCCTTATCGATCGTGCTAACCGTCTTAACCTTAACATATCTAATGAGTTAGCCACCGATCTTATCCTTAACTCCCTATCAAAGAGGTTTGATCAATTTGTAATTAATTACAACATGAATGGGATGGATAAGAGTATAGGTGAGCTTCATGGTATGCTTAGGACGGCGGAAACAAGCATGGGTAAAAGGGCTTTACCCGTGTTAGCAATCGATCAAGGTGGGTCTAAAGGTAACACCTCTAAGCCAAAAGTGGCTAAGAGAAAAGGACCCGCCCATCAAGGCAAAGGGAAGGGGAAGATGGTTACCCCAACCATCAACAAGGCTAAGAAGCAAAAGGTAGCCGAGAAGGCAAACCCCAAGGAAGACCCATGTTTCGGTTGCGGTGAGATGGGTCATTGGAAACGAAACTGTCCGGTGTATCTTAAAGAGTTGAAGGACAAGAGGGATGCAGGGCAAACCTCAGGTAATATATATATGGTATATATAGAGCTTAGTATTACTTCTTCTAATACATGGGTATTAGACACGGGATGTGGAACTCATATTTGCAATTCTTTGCAGGGGTTCAGAAGAAGTGATCATAAAGCGGGAACATCAAGTCTCTATATGGGCAATGGTGCAAAGGTGCATGTTAAAGCTCAAGGAGAATTTGTTTTGAAGCTTCCAAGTGGATTGGAGCTTATTTTAGAAAATGTTTTGTATGCACCGGATTTATGTTGAAACATTATTTCTATTTCTCGCTTAAAACAATGTGGTTACGTTGTTAATTTTATTGATGATGACATTCATATTTCTAAAAATAATGTATTCTATTTCAAGGCTTCGCCTACAAATGGAATTTATGAATTGGTTCATGATGACGCATCATCGAGCTCTATATACCATACTAGCACCAAGAAACTCAAAAGGGATTTGAGTGATTCCTATTTATGGCATTTTCGCCTTGGACATATAAACAAGAACCGAATGCATACACTTCAAAGAAAAGGACTTTTGAAATCAAATGAAATGGATTCGTTTGATGTATGTGAATCTTGTTTACAAGGCAAGATGACTAAAGCACCTTTCAAAGGCACTTATGAAAGGGCTAAAGATTTATTGGGTTTAATACATTCGGATGTATGTGGACCCTTTAAACCCATGACTAGGAATGGTGAAAGATACTTTGTTACTTTCATTGATGACTTTAGTCATTTCGGATATGTCTACTTATTAAGACACAAGGACGAAACGTTTGAAGCATTCAAAGAATACCAAAACGAAGTACAAAATCAACTCAATAAGACAATTAAGGTACTTCGTACCGATAGAGGAGGTGAATACCTAAGCGATGCCTTCCAAGATCATCTTAGGAGTTGTGGGATTATATCACAACTTACTCCACCCGGAACACCCCAACTTAATGGAGTTTCCGAAAGGAGGAACCGAACCCTAATGGATATGGTTCGATCTATGATGGCTAGAAGCTCGTTACCTCTATCATTTTGGGGTTATTGTCTATGCTCCGCGGCTCGTATTTTAAATATAGCCCCAACCAAGAAAGTGGAACGAACTCCTCATGAGATGTGGTTTGGAAAACCTCCTTCTCTTTCATACTTGAAAGTATGGGGATGTGAAGCTTATCCTAAGCGTTATGTAGCAAATAAGCTACATGCTCGATCCACAAAGTGTATCTTCATAGGATATCCCAAAGATGACATGGGATATTACTTCTATGATCCATCCGAGCAAACGGTATTTGTTGCTCGGAAAGCGGAATTCCTTGAAACCAAGTTCCTTATGGAAGGTGATGGTGAAAGGAAAATAGATCTTGTAGAGGTACAAGATCAAGCCGATGATACACAATTGGTTGACACTAGCACTCAACATGAGGATGTTGAAAATGATCAAGAGGATGATCAAGGTACACAAGACGTTCGAAGATCTAGTAGGATTAGTAATCCTCCTGAGAGATATGGTTTTCTCGTGGATGGTTGCTATACGGTTGATTTGGATGAACCGGTAAACTACGAAGATGCTTTATCAAGGATTGATAAAGATAAATGGCAGGAAGCCATGAACGCCGAGATGCAATCCATGTATGACAACCAAGTTTGGGAACTTGTTGAGCAACCTCCTAGCTCTAAGCTAGTTGATTGCAAGTGGATTTTCAAGATGAAAACCGACATACATGGAAACTTGGATACATACAAAGCTAGACTTGTAGCAAAGGGTTTCACTCAAACTCAAGGGGTTGACTATGATGAAACCTTCTCGCCTGTGGCAATGCTAAAGTCTATTAGGATATTATTTGCCATCGCTGCTCATTATGATTACGAAATTTGGCAAATGGATGTCAAAACCGCTTTCCTAAATGGATATCTTGAGGAAGATGTCTATATGGTACAGCCCGAAGGTTTTGTCGATCCGAAAAATCCTAAAAAGGTATGCAAGTTAAAGAAATCAATCTACGGATTGAAACAAGCATCTAGAATGTGGAATCATCGTTTTAATGAAGAGGCAAAGAAATTTGGCTTCATTAAAAATGGTGATGAAGCTTGTGTATACAAGAAGGCTAGTGGGAGCTCTATAATGTTCCTTGTGCTATATGTGGATGATATATTATTATTTGGGAATGATATAACCACAATGCAAGAAGTCAAAAATTGGCTAAAGAGTTGCTTCTCCATTAAGGATCTTGGAGAAGCACAATACATATTGGGGGATTGGAATCTATAGGAATAGATCCAAGAGATTGATAGGTTTAAGCCAAAGTACATACATTGATAAGGTCTTGAAAAGGTTCAAGATGGAAAACTCTAAGAAAGGTTTGGTACCTATTCAAAAGGGAACCGTTCTCAGTTCATCTCAGTGTCCTACCACAAAAGATGAACAAGAGAGAATGAAGAAAGTCCCATACGCATCTGCTATTGGGTCTATCATGTATGCAATGATATGTACTAGACCGGATGTGTCATGCGCTCTTAGCTTGACAAGTAGATACCAGAATAACCCAGGAAATAGTCATTGGACTGCGGTTAAATGTATATTGAAATACCTTAGAAGGACTAAGGATATGTTTCTTATATATGGGTCTGGTGAGGAGGAACTCGCTGTAAAAGGTTACGTGGACGCGAGTTTCCAAACTGATCGAGATGACTCTCGGTCACAATCCGGTTATGTATTCATGTTAAATGGTGGTGCGGTCTCTTGGAAGAGTGCGAAACAGGAAGTTGTTGCGTTATCCACTACAGAGTCGGAGTACATTGCCGCCTCATTGGCAGCTCAGGAAGCTGCATGGATGAAGAAATTCATCGACGACTTAGGAGTGGTCCCTTCCATTCAGGACCCTCTTGAGATCTTTTGTGACAACGAGGGTGCGATTGCTCAAATCAAGGAACCTCGTGCTCATCAAAAGACTCGTCACATTGAGCGGAGATTCAACTACATTAGGGATGAGGTTGAAAAAAGAAAGATATGTATTCACAAAGTTCACACAGATCAAAATGTTGCGGATCCACTCACGAAACTCTTACATGGGCCAAAACATGAGGGACATGTTTGTGCATTAGGGCTTCGATATTCTAGTGATTGGAATTGATCTACTTTATGTATTGTAACGGAACGAATTAATTCAAACTCATTAATATAATTATGGTATTAATTTATTTATGAGTCATGTTCCAATTTTGCATATTTTATCCATGAATAAACTATTATTCAAAATTCCGTAGTTGATCACATTTGTGGGAACAAGTGTGAGGTCTAGACTATTATGAACTTGGATTGGTTAACATTCAAATGGTGAATGTGGGGCAAGGTTGCGACCAAGGTTCATAGATATTTGTGGGACATAAATATTGGAAGACCCGTGTAACGACCCGGAAATTTCCGACCAAATTTAAACTCTAATCTCTATATGGTTCCGACACGATAAGCAAAAACCCTAAAGTTGACCCGCATTTTTTTTTCGATCGTTCTATACTTATAAGATTAATATTTACATAAATTAAAACTTACCAACATGATAAGTAATCCAAATTGTCGAGATTTATATTTCCGAAAAGAGTTTTACACAACGTTTGACCGTCTAGTTTGACCGACGATATCACGAACTATACAATATATGATAATTATACGTTTGCGTATATATATGTATATATACATATTTAACATGATTAATGAATGTTTTAATATCTTATTTTGTATCAAAAACTATAAGTTATAAGTATATTTTGAAACTACTAACTTAAGTTTTCAAAACGATAACTATACGTAACGTTATTTGACATAAATACTTAAGACTTATAATGTTTATACATATATCGTATAAGTAATGTATTTACTCACTTTTAAGACTTAAATACATAAAATCATATAAGTGTATTCACAAAAGATAGCTATATTTGAATCCTCATTCCATTTTTCACAAAATTTCTATACGTATATCTAGAGTATTTGTACTCGTATCATACCTAGCTTCTATACGTATTTACTATTGGTATATACACATCAAATCACCACCTAACCAGCCCTTGTTACTACCCTAGGTATAAGGTAATTGCTTTTGTATTATTGTTTGACAAATACATAAGATTACAAACTAAAATTTTGTCATGTTATCCTTAAAGATCACATTTTTAGGAGTATATATGTATCATCATTTTGATTCATTTACTACTTCAATCTCCTAGCTAAAACACACACACTTATAACCCTTAAACACCTTCAACAATTCAGTAAAGTTCTAAGAAGATCTAGCTTCAAAAACCTTACATAAACACCATAAGAAAACCATACAAAAACACTTCAAGAAAACCTTCCAAGAACACCAACTTACTTCCAATCTTTCATCCACTTCTATCACCCTTTTGATTCTAGCTTCTTACTCCTCTTTTACAGCAAACTTATCCAAGGAACTTGAGGTAGAATCTATGTTCATAACCTTGTTCGATTCATATATATATAGCTATCTTATTTTGTGGTACAAAAGTTTAACAACAAGAACATAGTTTGAATGTTTTCAAACTTGTTTGCAAACTAAATAGATCCTTCTAACTTAACTTTTAAAATACTTCAAGACCTGTAATATAACTTAAATATATGCTAATTTAATAAGGTAAAACTTGGTTTTTCAAAGTATAAGTATTTTTAGAAAAATGGTCATTAAATGATTTTTTTTTGTAACAAAATGTTTAACTTCATATGTTTCACTAATGTTTCACTTATGCCGTATGATTTTGAATACAAACCAAGGTATTTACAGTTCATAGTCTTAAAGAAGAACTCGATCCAAGAAGATGGCAATTTGAATCAACGAAAACGGACTTGTAACGAAGAAACTATGACCGAAACAAAATTGGTTATCCTAGATCATTTCAACTACGGGATCAATTGGAAAAAAAGATATAAATCACATATTTCTAAGATAACATGATATTTTATATATATGTACTCATAATTCAATTTCATATGGTTCAGGATCACCCGTAAACAACACGAGAAGATTAATCATAAGATCCCATGATTGTACGCAACACGTCATTTGACAACACCGGTACTTTATGTACGCAACACGTCATTTGACAACACCGGTACCATGGGTCAAGATTAATCTCGACCAACACATATACGATGGGGTTTTATGGGAGTTTTATTTATTTCGTTGGGGGTTTATTTATTGCGGGTATATTAAACATCTAAAAATGAACCATTAAAATTGAATTACTAACATCGAAACGCTAACTACGGACTAAGGAATTATTCAAAGTATTAAAAGTATTATAAATATATATACGAGATGTTTGTTTAAAATGAAAATATATTGATATATTATATATGGATAGGTTCGTGATATCAACCGGAAGACCAAGTCAAAAATATATATATCTTCGAGACAACAGTGAGTATATAGTCCCACTTTTAAACTCTAAATATTTCGGGATGAGAATACATGTATTTTATGTTTTACGTTATGGACACAAGTAACTGAAAAATATATTCTACGTTGAGTTGTACCACTGGCATACTTCCCTGTAGCTTGGTAACTGTTATTTACAGCGGTATTGTAAACGCGAATCCTGTTGATAGATCTATCGGGCCTGACAACCCCAACCGGACTGGACGACCAGTATTCAACGGTTGCACAGTACTTCGTTTTGCGACTACACCTTGGTACGGTGTAGTAAGATTTCATATTAAAGGGAATATGCGACGTGATTAAATGTTAAGTATGGTTACCAAGTGCTCAACCACTTAGAATATTTTTATTGAAATGATTATATACGAAATCTTGTGGTCCATTGTTATAACGCTGCTAGCATCAAACCTATATATCTCACCAACTTTATGTTGACGTTTTAAAGCATGTTATTCTCAGGTACGAATTAAGTCTTCCGCTGTGCATTAGCTCATGTTAAGGATACTACTTGGGACCATTTAAGCTATGATACAAGGACGTTGCATTCGAGTCATTGAAGTTCATTAAAGACTATTGTTATGAAAATGGCAGATTAGATCATTTGGTTGTTATAAAATGTTAGGCTAATATGTCAACTCTCGATGTAATAATAGATTGCCTTTAAGAAATAAATGAAACGTTTGTAAAATGTATCATATAGAGGTCAAGTACCTCGCGATGTTATCAACTATTGTAATTCGTTTTTAATCTATATGGACGATGTCCGGATGATTAGTTTCGGATCCTTTCAGTTGGTATCAGAGCGTTGGTCTTAGCGAACCAGGCCTTGCATTAGTGTGTCTAACTAGTAGTTGTTAGGATACATTAAGTGAGTCTGGACTTTGACCGTGTCTGCCTGTCAAAAGTTTTGCTTATCAATCCTAGTCGGAAATCATCTGCTTATCATCCTTAGGGAACTGCCTGCTTATCATTCTTAAGTCTAGACACGTCTTACTGCATTTAGTGCATCGATAGTGTATAGACAAAATTCATATCTTAGCGTATCTGTTACTATAGACATTGCCTGACGTATTTCAAAGATTCTCCGTAATTCATGGGATTTTGATATTATATATACATATGTAAATTATGTATTGAAGAGTACCAAACCCAACTCCTATAATCTATTCCAAACCAAAAATTCACTTCTCCGACTATACAAGATGGATTCTTCATCCAGTTCGAATTCCTCCGACTTCGATAGCTACGCCGATATGGATTTCCATTCGAGCTCCGAGAACAGCGTCACCGGAATGATCAACCAATTTCCCATCATCTATTTTGGATGAATTGGGGATGGGTTCGTAATATACTAAATCTCTGGAGGCAAGAAGAAGGTGATCCATTCCATCCACCAAATTGTCCTCTTAACGATGAACTTGAAGCACTTACCGGTGAACCTATTCGAAACACCATTTTCTCGCTCATTTCTAGAGTATCTCGTCATGATTACATACTATCCCATATTTCGAATCTTGTTCATTCGCTCGTTCCAACCGTCAATCATCCCGGTATAATAGAAGAAGTCAACGAGCTTCGCGCTCGGGTAGTGGCTTTAGAAAATACGGTGCGAAGGTTACAAACACCAGCAGCAGCACCAGCAGCATAATCTATACCACCATCATCAACGCCGACAGTACTCTTGTCACCCCCAAAATCTCAACATCACAATCTGTATCTCGAATATCAACATCACACGACTCAATATCTGTACTTCGAGTATGATCTTCGTTCTATATATCGTTCTACATCGATTATCTTCGCTTTACGTATCGTATGACGATTATGTAATTTCTAAAGTCTTAGAGATTATGTAATCTAGAATTAACGATAAATCAAATGAGTTTATTATCTTATTGACTCATTAAATCTATGATTATCTCTGAAGAAAATATATATGCAAGTATATTTTCATAAAGATAGTAATTAAAAATTCCTTCGTACAAACTAATAATGATGAAAATATTTTAACGGGTGGGTAGTACCCGAGGAATATTTAGAATTCACATTAATAAGTTATATTGTACATTCTTGAATCTGATTCAACGGTCATTTGTTATTTTACTTACAACCATCGATATACGTATCCGTTCACCCCAGAATAACCATTTCCATTTAAATTTCATATTTGAATTTTTTTTTACCTATCCAAATCCAACAAGTGGCATAAAGAAGAAACATTGGACAATTAAAATGAAATAAAATGTTGATTATAACATATGAAACTAAACAATTCTTCAATTTTGCCACTTGATTTCATCCTAAACCTCATTTGTACTTCGACAATTATAATCCTCATTCAAATCTTTTCATGATTCTTGAAAACACCTCGATCGAGAAGTTGAACCAGCCGCACCTCGTTTACGGAAGAAAGATTTATGCATACAGTGATGCACCTGAAAAATTTTCGAAACCGAAGTTATAGTTAAAACGTATCCGCGTCGAATTCCTTATCATTCATTATCAAAAACAATCATACGATTCCTTTTCAAGAAGCTAATTTTGTCACAGCTCCACTTCGACTTCTCAGTGAGACTACTCCTATTATAATCTCGATATTTATACTTTGTCCTTTCGACGTTGTTACCGGAGAACCTTTTTCACAACATCATCAGCAGACGTACCAGCAACTCGTTATCTCTTTGGCGAAACCCGCAATCAGTATTTTGAAAATCTCGTAGAAATTCTCCCAGTTATACCGAGAACGACTATCCCTAAGAATTACATTTTTCGAATGTGAAGTTCTGAAAAACATCCTGGACTATGAAGTAGTTCTTGAAATGCTGAAGAAGCAGAAAAAAAAAAAAAAAAAAAAAAAAAAAAAAAAAACTGTAAACGACTTTAACAGTCAAAAGTTTAATGATGAAGTACATTGTATTGGTAAAGCTTAGAAAAAGAGGAGAGTTGGAACTGGAAAACGGATTGAGCAAAGTATGAAGGAGGATGTAGATAAATCACAAGAACTGAATCTGCTTTCAAAGGATTCAAACGATTCAGTGCTTGCTGAAAACATTAGTAAAAAAAAAAAAACCTACCCCTTATCCTAAACCTTTCCCGATGATATTCTTCATCATCATCTTATCTTAGATATTATAAGATATCTTCATATCTTTTGTTATACATATCCTCCATATTTCTGGAGATATTCTCACAACTGTTCTTATCCAAAATCATGTATTTCTCCGTAATATCTGCGTTACAATATAAAAGAAACTGTGTTAGTTTCTAAGTTCTAAAACCTTCAAGTTTAAAATAGGAATGTTTTGAAGTAGTGTTGGGAACTGATACATGAATTAGTATAATATAATGAAACTTGATCAACTTCATTATATTACAGTAAGTCATGTTAAGTTTCTAATGGAATGTGATGATTCACAGTACCGTCATCATGTGCCATGTTACACGGCTCTTACATTCTATCAAGTCTCCAAACATATTAGAACGTATCACCTTGATAGTTCTATTTTTCCGGAATATTCGAGTAATTTAACGAATCAAGATCGTGCCATTACAATTTTATTCTAAAACCAATAGCTAGGTTCATTCCAAATTTTATACCTACGAATTCCGAACTATTGATCGCTTGACTCAAGGACGGGAAGAAGAAACGAAGGGACAAAGTCCCAAAATAGAAATTGGGGTATAGATCACAGCAAATAGGAGAGAATATTAACTATGGATGACAATGATTATGGAAAACAGAAGCAGGAGCATCGAAGTATAAGGAAAGATATCAAACCCAACAACCACCCAGAAACTACAAACCATGTATATCAATACGTATGGCGACGTAAAGACACGGGAGAATTAGAAACATTATAATTCCAAGAAAATCATAAAAGTGAATAGATTCTTCTGGCGGTAGATGGAAGAGAAGAATGAAAGATATAAAAGTTAGAAGTATAACAAAAATCAGAACGGGATGAAGCATTTCAAAGGATACCTTAAAGTAGGAATTAAGGAGAAAGAGTAGAAGATGCGAGTTGTGAAAAATAAGGAAACGAAGGGGTGGATTTATAGTGAAATATCCGACAGAGAAATCGAAACAGATTACCGCATTAAATCAAAGAAGATTCTGATCGCCGAATAACCAAATCTTATTACGTAAGATTTTTCCTAAATCCCTTAAATCCCGGAAATCAATTCTAAACCACGTCATCGATTAAAAACGATTCCATATTTACTCATTTCATTTTTTTTTTGTGATAGCTTCGCTCGTGCGTCTCACATAACCAAATCGTTTTATCTAAATCTTTCAATAATGATAAAATTTCATTATTACCTCATATTCGTCATGAAAACATTCCTATGGTTATTTATGACAACCTCTACCAAATTTCGAGGACGAAATTTCTTTAACGGATGGGTACTGTAACGACCCGGAAATTTCCGACCAAATTTAAACTCTAATCTCTATATGGTTCCGACACGATAAGCAAAAACCCTAAAGTTGACCCGCATTTTTTTCGATCGTTCTATACTTATAAGATTAATATTTACATAAATTAAAACTTACCAACATGATAAGTAATCCAAATTGTCGAGATTTATATTTCCGAAAAGAGTTTTACACAACGTTTGACCGTCTAGTTTGACCGACGATATCACGAACTATACAATATATGATAATTATACGTTTGCGTATATATATGTATATATACATATTTAACATGATTAATGAATGTTTTAATATCTTATTTTGTATCAAAAACTATAAGTTATAAGTATATTTTGAAACTACTAACTTAAGTTTTCAAAACGATAACTATACGTAACGTTATTTGACATAAATACTTAAGACTTATAATGTTTATACATATATCGTATAAGTAATGTATTTACTCACTTTTAAGACTTAAATACATAAAATCATATAAGTGTATTCACAAAAGATAGCTATATTTGAATCCTCATTCCATTTTTCACAAAATTTCTATACGTATATCTAGAGTATTTGTACTCGTATCATACCTAGCTTCTATACGTATTTACTATTGGTATATACACATCAAATCACCACCTAACCAGCCCTTGTTACTACCCTAGGTATAAGGTAATTGCTTTTGTATTATTGTTTGACAAATACATAAGATTACAAACTAAAATTTTGTCATGTTATCCTTAAAGATCACATTTTTAGGAGTATATATGTATCATCATTTTGATTCATTTACTACTTCAATCTCCTAGCTAAAACACACACACTTATAACCCTTAAACACCTTCAACAATTCAGTAAAGTTCTAAGAAGATTTAGCTTCAAAAACCTTACATAAACACCATAAGAAAACCATACAAAAACACTTCAAGAAAACCTTCCAAGAACACCAACTTACTTCCAATCTTTCATCCACTTCTATCACCCTTTTGATTCTAGCTTCTTACTCCTCTTTTACAGCAAACTTATCCAAGGAACTTGAGGTAGAATCTATGTTCATAACCTTGTTCGATTCATATATATATAGCTATCTTATTTTGTGGTACAAAAGTTTAACAACAAGAACATAGTTTGAATGTTTTCAAACTTGTTTGCAAACTAAATAGATCCTTCTAACTTAACTTTTAAAATACTTCAAGACCTGTAATATAACTTAAATATATGCTAATTTAATAAGGTAAAACTTGGTTTTTCAAAGTATAAGTATTTTTAGAAAAATGGTCATTAAATGATTTTTTTTTGTAACAAAATGTTTAACTTCATATGTTTCACTAATGTTTCACTTATGCCGTATGATTTTGAATACAAACCAAGGTATTTACAGTTCATAGTCTTAAAGAAGAACTCGATCCAAGAAGATGGCAATTTGAATCAACGAAAACGGACTTGTAACGAAGAAACTATGACCGAAACAAAATTGGTTATCCTAGATCATTTCAACTACGGGATCAATTGGAAAAAAAGATATAAATCACATATTTCTAAGATAACATGATATTTTATATATATGTACTCATAATTCAATTTCATATGGTTCAGGATCACCCGTAAACAACACGAGAAGATTAATCATAAGATCCCATGATTGTACGCAACACGTCATTTGACAACACCGGTACTTTATGTACGCAACACGTCATTTGACAACACCGGTACCATGGGTCAAGATTAATCTCGACCAACACATATACGATGGGGTTTTATGGGAGTTTTATTTATTTCGTTGGGGGTTTATTTATTGCGGGTATATTAAACATCTAAAAATGAACCATTAAAATTGAATTACTAACATCGAAACGCTAACTACGGACTAAGGAATTATTCAAAGTATTAAAAGTATTATAAATATATATACGAGATGTTTGTTTAAAATGAAAATATATTGATATATTATATATGGATAGGTTCGTGATATCAACCGGAAGACCAAGTCAAAAATATATATATCTTCGAGACAACAGTGAGTATATAGTCCCACTTTTAAACTCTAAATATTTCGGGATGAGAATACATGTATTTTATGTTTTACGTTATGGACACAAGTAACTGAAAAATATATTCTACGTTGAGTTGTACCACTGGCATACTTCCCTGTAGCTTGGTAACTGTTATTTACAGCGGTATTGTAAACGCGAATCCTGTTGATAGATCTATCGGGCCTGACAACCCCAACCGGACTGGACGACCAGTATTCAACGGTTGCACAGTACTTCGTTTTGCGACTACACCTTGGTACGGTGTAGTAAGATTTCATATTAAAGGGAATATGCGACGTGATTAAATGTTAAGTATGGTTACCAAGTGCTCAACCACTTAGAATATTTTTATTGAAATGATTATATACGAAATCTTGTGGTCCATTGTTATAACGCTGCTAGCATCAAACCTATATATCTCACCAACTTTATGTTGACGTTTTAAAGCATGTTATTCTCAGGTACGAATTAAGTCTTCCGCTGTGCATTAGCTCATGTTAAGGATACTACTTGGGACCATTTAAGCTATGATACAAGGACGTTGCATTCGAGTCATTGAAGTTCATTAAAGACTATTGTTATGAAAATGGCAGATTAGATCATTTGGTTGTTATAAAATGTTAGGCTAATATGTCAACTCTCGATGTAATAATAGATTGCCTTTAAGAAATAAATGAAACGTTTGTAAAATGTATCATATAGAGGTCAAGTACCTCGCGATGTTATCAACTATTGTAATTCGTTTTTAATCTATATGGACGATGTCCGGATGATTAGTTTCGGATCCTTTCAACCCGCTCTAAAGATTTACTATATGGAGCCTTTGTGGTTGATCACATGTAATCTTGAGTAAAGGAGAATATCATTATATCCTCTGACCTGAGACACATATTGGGTTCAGATATTCACCGAATATTGTGCCTTGATTCTTTCCTTCGCTATTCTGAAACATGGTAGTACATAAGGGAGGCTTCAGGTATGGTACGAAGTGTGGTGTCTAGGACGTATGTAGTCAAGATGGAATTTGTCCCTCTTATTCGTTGAGAGTCAGATGTCTAAGGCCTGACAAAGTTAAATCTATAAGAGAGTGATCATTCTATGTCTCTTGGATTTAACATGACATCTAGGACAAAAGGATATATTGAAAGATTCACCTAATCATATTCGAGATGGGAACTCGAAAGGGATGATGTTATTGAATGGCACTAAGTCATAACATGTTGGGGGTGATGGACGGTCGTTAGGTGGTATCTGTCACTTGCATTAATTCCTTATGTTTCTCGTGCAAGTGGGAGATTGAAGGTATTTCATATGCCCGAGAGACATAAGTGATTAATGTGGCCAATAGGTTATGATCCAAGTCGGGTCATACCCAATAACAAGCCGACAACACCTAAATAGTATTTGTTTTAATGAATGGATTTTAAAATAAATACTAGACACTTTGACTTTAGAAATTGGTTTTCTAAAGATAATATGCTTGAATAATTATTTGGATAATTATAAATGCAAGTGTGATAATTTTATAAAATGGTTATAAAATTAAGTATATGCGCAAGTAACAAATGGACAACTTATAAATGGCTTATAAGTTTTATAATTTACAAGTAAATATATTTATATTTACTTATCTTTATAATGGGTTATATAAAGAATTAAGTGTAAGTATCAAATGGGATTTTCCTCCACAAGTTAATTTTATTAATTTGAATTATAAAGGAAAAATGCAATATTTTCTACCCAATAGATGGGGTGGCGGTTTGTAGGCTCCAAGAAAAGCAACCCCATGCTTGTCTTGGTCATTGAAATATCTCCATTTGATACCACACCTTTGGTACTTTTCTCACACATCATTACTTGCAATTTTGAACAACCAAAAATTCTCCTCCTCACCCATTTCTTGGCCGAAATTTTGGAGAGGACAAAAGGGTTCTTCAAGTTTGATTTCAAGCTTATTTTGGTGTAAAAATCCTAACTACATACAAGGGTGTTGTTGTTCTAAGGCTTGTGGGTATTATCTCTTGAGGTTTCAAGTTAGAAACTTGCTTTTCACCATCATCATCTTCTTCCTTGTTCTTCACCTCCTTTTGGAGCAGGTATAACCTTTCACTAGCTTCTATTTACATTTAAGTGTATTTTCAAGACTAGATCTTTAATGGAATTCTTGTTTTAAAAGGTTAAAACTTTGCATGCATAAACTTGTAAAATGCTTCCGCTTTATACACATATTGAAATGTCCCGTTCTTATTGATTAAAAACGTTCCATATTAATTGATTTCGTTGCGAGGTTTTGACCTCTATATGAGACGTTTTTCAAAGACTGCATTCATTTTTAAAACAAACCATAACCTTTATTTCATAGATAAAGGTTTTAAAAAGCTTTACGTAGATTATCAAATAATGATAATCTAAAATATCCTGTTTACACACGACCATTACATAATGGTTTACAATACAAATATGTTACAACAAAATAAGTTTCTTGAATGCAGTTTTTACACAATATCATACAAGCATGGACTCAAAATCTTGTCCTTATTTAAGTATGCGACAGCGGAAGCTCTTAATAATCACCTGAGAATTAACATGCTTAAAACGTCAACAAAAATGTTGGTGAGTTATAGGTTTAACCTATATATATCAAATCATAATAATAGACCACAAGATTTCATATTTCAATACACATCCCATACATAGAGATAAAAATCATTCATATGGTGAACACCTGGTAACCGACATTAACAAGATGCATATATAAGAATATCCCCATCATTCCGGGACACCCTTCGGATATGATATAAATTTCGAAGTACTAAAGCATCCGGTACTTTGGATGGGGTTTGTTAGGCCCAATAGATCTATCTTTAGGATTCGCGTCAATTAGGGTGTCTGTTCCCTAATTCTTAGATTACCAGACTTAATAAAAAAAGGGGCATATTCGATTTCGATAATTCAACCATAGAATGTAGTTTCACGTACTTGTGTCTATTTTGTAAATCATTTATAAAACCTGCATGTATTCTCATCCCAAAAATATTAGATTTTAAAAGTGGGACTATAACTCACTTTCACAGATTTTTACTTCGTCGGGAAGTAAGACTTGGCCACTGGTTGATTCACGAACCTATAACAATATATACATATATATCAAAGTATGTTCAAAATATATTTACAACACTTTTAATATATTTTGATGTTTTAAGTTTATTAAGTCAGCTGTCCTCGTTAGTAACCTACAACTAGTTGTCCACAGTTAGATGTACAGAAATAAATCGATAAATATTATCTTGAATCAATCCACGACCCAGTGTATACGTATCTCAGTATTGATCACAACTCAAACTATATATATTTTGGAATCAACCTCAACCCTGTATAGCTAACTCCAACATTCACATATAGAGTGTCTATGGTTGTTCCGAAATATATATAGATGTGTCGACATGATAGGTCGAAACATTGTATACGTGTCTATGGTATCTCAAGATTACATAATATATAATACAAGTTGATTAAGTTATGGTTGGAATAGATTTGTTACCAATTTTCACGTAGCTAAAATGAGAAAAATTATCCAATCTTGTTTTACCCATAACTTCTTCATTTTAAATCCGTTTTGAGTGAATCAAATTGCTATGGTTTCATATTGAACTCTATTTTATGAATCTAAACAAAAAAAGTATAGGTTTCTAGTCGGAAAAATAAGTTACAAGTCGTTTTTGTAAAGGTAGTCATTTCAGTCGAAAGAACGACGTCTAGATGACCATTTTAGAAAACATACTTCCACTTTGAGTTTAACCATAATTTTTGGATATAGTTTCATGTTCATAATAAAAATCATTTTCTCAGAATAACAACTTTTAAATCAAATTTTATCATAGTTTTTAATTAACTAACCCAAAACAGCCCGCGGTGTTACTACGACGGCGTAAATCCGATTTTACGGTGTTTTTCGTGTTTCCAGGTTTTAAATCATTAAGTTAGCATATCATATAGATATAGAACATGTGTTTAGTTGATTTTAAAAGTCAAGTTAGAAGGATTAACTTTTGTTTGCGAACAAGTTTAGAATTAACTAAACTATGTTCTAGTGATTACAAGTTTAAACCTTCGAATAAGATAGCTTTATATGTATGAATCGAATGATGTTATGAACATCATTACTACCTTAAGTTCCTTGGATAAACCTACTGGAAAAGAGAAAAATGGATCTAGCTTCAACGGATCCTTGGATGGTTCGAAGTTCTTGAAGCAGAATCATGACACGAAAACAAGTTCAAGTAAGATCATCACTTGAAATAAGATTGTTATAGTTATAGAAATTGAACCAAAGTTTGAATATGATTATTACCTTGTATTAGAATGATAACCTACTGTAAGAAACAAAGATTTCTTGAGGTTGGATGATCACCTTACAAGATTGGAAGTGAGCTAGCAAACTTGAAAGTATTCTTGATTTTATGAAACTAGAACTTTTGGAATTTATGAAGAACACTTAGAACTTGAAGATAGAACTTGAGAGAGTTCAATTAGATGAAGAAAATTGAAGAATGAAAGTGTTTGTAGGTGTTTTTGGTCGTTGGTGTATGGATTAGATATAAAGGATATGTAATTTTGTTTTCATGTAAATAAGTCATGAATGATTACTCATATTTTTGTAATCTTATGAGATATTTCATGCTAGTTGCCAAATGATGGTTCCCACATGTGTTAGGTGACTCACATGGGCTGCTAAGAGCTGATCATTGGAGTGTATATACCAATAGTACATACATCTAAAAGCTGTGTATTGTACGAGTACGAATACGGGTGCATACGAGTAGAATTGTTGATGAAACTGAACGAGGATGTAATTGTAAGCATTTTTGTTAAGTAAAAGTATTTTGATAAGTGTATTGAAGTCTTTCAAAAGTGTATAAATACATATTAAAACACTACATGTATATACATTTTAACTGAGTCGTTAAGTCATCGTTAGTCGTTACATGTAAGTGTTGTTTTGAAACTTTTAGGTTAACGATCTTGTTAAATGTTGTTAACCCAATGTTTATAATATCAAATGAGATTTTAAATTATTATATTATCATGATATTATCATGTATGAATATCTCTTAATATGATATATATACATTAAATGTCTTTACAACGATAATCGTTACATATATGTCTCGTTTAAAAAATCATTAAGTTAGTAGTCTTGTTTTTACATATGTAGTTCATTGTTAATATACTTAATGATATGTTTACTTATCATAGTATCATGTTAACTATATATATATCCATATATATGTCATCATATAGTTTTTACAAGTTTTAACGTTCGTGAATCACCGGTCAACTTGGGTGGTCAATTGTCTATATGAAACATATTTCAATTAATCAAGTCTTAACAAGTTTGATTGCTTAACATGTTGGAAACATTTAATCATGTAAATATCAATCTCAATTAATATATATAAACATGGAAAAGTTCGGGTCACTACAGTACCTACCCGTTAAATAAATTTCGTCCCGAAATTTTAAGCTGTTGAAGGTGTTGACGAATCTTCTGGAAATAGATGCGGGTATTTCTTCTTCATCTGATCTTCACGCTCCCAGGTGAACTCGGGTCCTCTACGAGCATTCCATCGAACCTTAACAATTGGTATCTTGTTTTGCTTAAGTCTTTTAACCTCACGATCCATTATTTCGACGGGTTCTTCGATGAATTGGAGTTTTTCGTTGATTTGGATTTCATCTAACGGAATAGTGAGATCTTCTTTAGCAAAACATTTCTTTAAATTCGAGACGTGGAAAGTGTTATGTACAGCCGCGAGTTGTTGAGGTAACTCTAGTCGGTAAGCTACTGGTCCGACACGATCAATAATCTTGAATGGTCCAATATACCTTGGATTTAATTTCCCTCGTTTACCAAATCGAACAACGCCTTTCCAAGGTGCAACTTTAAGCATGACCATCTCTCCAATTTCAAATTCTATATCTTTTCTTTTAATGTCAGCGTAGCTCTTTTGTCGACTTTGGGCGGTTTTCAACCGTTGTTGAATTTGGATGATCTTCTCGGTAGTTTCTTGTATAATCTCCGAACCCGTAATCTGTCTATCCCCCACCTCACTCCAACAAATCGGAGACCTGCACTTTCTACCATAAAGTGCTTCAAACGGTGCCATCTCAATGCTTGAATGGTAGCTGTTGTTGTAGGAAAATTCTGCTAACGGTAGATGTCGATCCCAACTGTTTCCGAAATCAATAACACATGCTCGTAGCATGTCTTCAAGTGTTTGTATCGTCCTTTCGCTCTGCCCATCAGTTTGTGGATGATAGGCAGTACTCATGTCTAGACGAGTTCCTAATGCTTGCTGTAATGTCTGCCAGAATCTTGAAATAAATCTGCCATCCCTATCAGAGATAATAGAGATTGGTATTCCATGTCTGGAGACGACTTCCTTCAAATACAGTCGTGCTAACTTCTCCATCTTGTCATCTTCTCTTATTGGTAGGAAGTGTGCTGATTTGGTGAGACGATCAACTATTACCCAAATAGTATCAAAACCACTTGCAGTCCTTGGCAATTTAGTGATGAAATCCATGGTAATGTTTTCCCATTTCCATTCCGGGATTTCGGGTTGTTGAAGTAGACCTGATGGTTTCTGATGCTCAGCTTTGACCTTAGAACACGTCAAACATTCTCCTACATATTTAGCAACATCGGCTTTCATACCCGGCCACCAAAAATGTTTCTTGAGATCCTTGTACATCTTCCCCGTTCCAGGATGTATTGAGTATCTGGTTTTATGAGCTTCTCTAAGTACCATATCTCTCATATCTCCAAATTTTGGTACCCAAATTCTTTCAGCCCTATACCGGGTTCCGTCTTCCCGAATATTAAGATGCTTCTCCGATCCTTTGGGTATTTCATCCTTTAAATTTCCCTCTTTTAAAACTCCTTGTTGCACCTCCTTTATTTGAGTAGTAAGGTTAGTGTGAATCATTATATTCATAGATTTTACTCGAATGGGTTCTCTGTCCTTTCTGCTCAAGGCGTCGGCTACCACATTTGCCTTCCCCGGGTGGTAACGAATCTCAAAGTCGTAATCATTCAATAATTCAATCCACCTACGCTGCCTCATATTCAGTTGTTTCTGATTAAATATGTGTTGAAGACTTTTGTGGTCGGTATATATAATACTTTTGACCCCATATAAGTAGTGCCTCCAAGTCTTTAATGCAAAAACAACCGCGCCTAATTCCAAATCATGCGTCGTATAATTTTGTTCGTGAATCTTTAATTGTCTAGACGCATAAGCAATCACCTTCGTTCGTTGCATTAACACACAACCGAGACCTTTCTTTGATGCGTCACAATAAATCACAAAATCATCATTCCCTTCAGGCAATGACAATATAGGTGCCGTAGTTAGCTTTTTCTTCAATAACTGAAACGCTTTCTCTTGTTCATCATTCCATTCAAATTTCTTCCCTTTATGCGTTAATGCAGTCAAGGGTTTTGCTATTCTGGAAAAGTCTTGGATGAACCTTCTGTAATAACCAGCTAGTCCTAAAAACTGGCGTATGTGTTTCGGAGTTTTCGGGGTTTCCCACTTTTCAACAATTTCTATCTTTGCTGGATCCACCTTAATACCTTCTTTGTTCACTATGTGACCGAGGAATTGAACTTCTTCCAACCAAAATGCACACTTTGAAAACTTAGCGTACAATTCTTCCTTCCTCAATACTTCTAACACCTTTCTCAAATGTTCACCGTGTTCTTGGTCATTCTTTGAGTAAATAAGTATGTCATCAATGAAAACAATGACAAACTTGTCAAGGTATGGTCCACACACTCGGTTCATAAGGTCCATGAACACAGCTGGTGCATTAGTTAAACCAAACGGCATGACCATAAACTCGTAATGACCGTAACGTGTTCTGAAAGCAGCCTTTGGAATATCATCTTCTTTCACCTGCATTTGATGATACCCGGAACGTAAGTCAATCTTTGAATAAACAGACGAGCCTTGTAGTTGATCAAATAAGTCGTCGATTCTCGGTAGTGGGTAGCGGTTCTTGATGGTAAGTTTGTTCAACTCTCGGTAGTTGATACACAACCTGAATGTACCATCTTTCTTCTTGACAAACAAAACAGGAGCTCCCCACGGTGATGTGCTTGGTCGAATGAAACCACGCTCTAAAAGTTCTTGTAATTGGCCTTGCAGTTCTTTCATCTCACTGGGTGCGAGTCTGTAAGGAGCACGAGCTATTGGTGCAGCTCCTGGTACAAGATCTATTTGAAATTCAACGGATCGATGTGGGGGTAATCCCGGTAATTCTTTCGGAAATACATCGGGAAATTCTTTTGCGACGGGAACATCATTGATGCTCTTTTCTTCAGTTTGTACTTTCTCGACGTGTGCTAAAACAGCATAGCAACCTTTTCTTATTAGTTTTTGTGCCTTCAAATTACTAATAAGATGTAGCTTCGTGTTGCCCTTTTCTCCGTACACCATTAAGGGTTTTCCTTTTTCTCGTATAATGCGGATTGCATTTTTGTAACAAACGATCTCTGCTTTCACTTCTTTCAACCAGTCCATACCGATTATCACATCAAAACTCCCTAACTCTACTGGTATCAAATCAATCTTAAATGCTTCGCTAACCAGTTTAATTTCTCGATTCCGACATATATTATCTGCTGAAATTAATTTACCATTTGCTAATTCGAGTAAAAATTTACTATCCAAAGGCGTCAATGGACAACTTAATTTAGCACAAAAATCTCTACTCATATAGCTTCTATCCGCACCCGAATCAAATAAAACGTAAGCAGATTTATTGTCAATAAGAAACGTACCCGTAACAAGCTCTGGGTCTTCCTGTGCCTCTGCCGCATTAATATTGAAAACTCTTCCGCGGCCTTGTCCATTTGTGTTCTCTTGGTTCGGGAAATTTCTAATAATGTGGCCCGGTTTTCCACATTTATAACAAACTACATTGGCATAACTTGCTCCGACACTACTTGCTCCGCCATTACTCGTTCCGACACCATTTGTTCCTTTCGTTCTATTAACCCCTGGTCCGTAGACCTCACACTTCACCGCGCTATGACCATTTCTTTTACACTTGTTGCAAAATTTGGTGCAGAACCCCGAGTGATACTTTTCACACCTTTGGCATAGCTGCTTCTGATTGTTGTTGTTGTTCCGGTTATTATTGTTGTTGGGATGATTGTTGCAGTTGCTGTTGTTGTTGTTGTTGTTGTTGGGCCGTTTGTTGTAGTTGCGATTGATGTTGCGATTGTTGGGATAATTGTTGCGATTATTGTTGTAATTGCTGTTGTTGTTGTATTGGTGATTCTTATCACCGTTTTCCTCCCACTTTCTTTTGACTTGCTTCACATTGGCCTCTTCAGCAGTCTGTTCTTTAATTCTTTCTTCAATCTGGTTCACTAGTTTGTGAGCCATTCTACATGCCTGTTGTATGGAGGCGGGCTCGTGTGAACTTATATCTTCTTGGATTCTTTCCGGTAATCCTTTCACAAACGCGTCGATCTTCTCTTCCTCATCTTCGAATGCTCCCGGACACAATAGGCACAATTCTGTGAATCGTCTTTCGTACGTGGTAATATCAAATCCTTGGGTTCGTAACCCTCTAAGTTCTGTCTTGAGCTTATTGACCTCGGTTCTGGGACGGTACTTCTCGTTCATCAAGTGCTTGAATGCTGACCACGGTAGTGCGTACGCATCATCTTGTCCCACTTGCTCTAGATAGGTATTCCACCATGTTAACGCAGAACCTGTGAAGGTATGCGTAGCGTACTTCACTTTGTCTTCTTCAGTACACTTACTTATGGCAAACACCGATTCAACCTTCTCGGTCCACCGTTTCAATCCGATCGGTCCTTCGGTTCCATCAAATTCCAAAGGTTTGCAGGCAGTGAATTCTTTGTAGGTGCATCCTACACGATTTCCTGTACTGCTAGATCCAAGGTTATTGTTGGTATGTAGCGCAGCCTGTACTGCGGCTATGTTTGAAGCTAGAAAAGTACGGAATTCCTCTTCATTCATATTCACGGTGTGTCGAGTAGTCGGTGCCATTTCCTTCAAAATAGTTAAATGGAACAAGTTAATCATACAGAATATTAAGAGTAGTTAATAGTATTTCGTAGCATAATATGAACTCATTTATAAAAGCTTTTTCTTCATATTAGCATTTTATAAGTTTAAATTCGGGTAGTACCTACCCGTTAAGTTCATACTTAGTAGCTAATATACAATTCAACTACTACAATTCTATATGAAAAACTGATTGTAATAATATTTCGCGTTCAAACTTTTATACAATATTTTACAAACTTACAATACCGCTTATTTTACATAAAGCATGAAATATAGCACACAATAACTTTGATACAAGGTAGTTGTGAAGACAATTCTAGCTAGTACACAAGTCGTTCGGCAAAGGCAATAAAGACACGTAATTCATACGTCCAGAAACAAGTCATGCATTCTGGTTTTACTAGGACTACTTCCCATCCTTGGTCTTGTGCAACATAACCGTTATGGCCGTTGATAAGACAGCGTGTTGTAACGTCATCAAAGGGACGAGGGTTACGTAATGTCCAACAGTCCCGTAATAATCTAAAAACCTCATTTCTTACCCCAATTACCGACTCCGTCACTTGTGGAAACGTTTTGTTTAATAGTTGTAGCCCGATGTTCTTGTTCTCACTTTGGTGAGAAGCGAACATTACTAATCCGTAAGCATAACATGCTTCTTTATGTTGCATGTTAGCCGCTTTTTCTAAATCACGAAGTCCAATATTCGGATATATTGAGTCAAAATAATTTCTTAACCCGTTGCGTAAAATAGCATTTGGGTTCCCCGCAATATATGCGTCAAAGTAAACACATCGTAACTTATGGGTTTCCCAATGTGATATCCCCCATCTTTCAAACGAAAGTCTCTTATAAACCAAGACATTCTTGGAACGTTCTTCGAATGTCTTACAAACTGATCTCGCCTTAAATAGTTGTGCCGAAGAATTCTGGCCGACTCTAGACAAGATTTCATCAATCATGTCTCCGGGTAGGTCTCTTAAAATATTGGGTTGTCTATCCATTTTGTGTTTTTAAACTGTAAAATAGACAAGAGTTAGTTTCATAAAAAAATACTTATTAATACAAGCAATTTTTACATATATCATAAAGCATAAGAACACTATATTACATATATTACACCACACGAATACAACTATCTTATTCCGACTCGCTCGTTTCTTCTTCTTCGGTTTTGGTTCGTTTTGCCAAGTTTCTAGGGATATATGATGTTCCCCTAATACGAGCCGTCGTTGTCCACATTGGTTTAGAAAAACCTGGTGGTTTAGAGGTTCCCGGGTCATTGTTACAACTTAAGGACTTCGGGGGTTGACGATACATATAAAGTTCATCGGGGTTGGAATTAGATTTCTCTATTTTTATGCCCTTTCCCTTATTATTTTCTTTTGCCTTTTTAAATTCAGTTGGGGTAATTTCTATAACATCATCGGAATTCTCGTCGGAATCCGATTCATCGGAGAATTGGTAATCCTCCCAATATTTTGCTTCCTTGGCGGAAACACCATTGACCATAATTAACTTTGGTCGGTTGGTTGAGGATTTTCTTTTACTTAACCTTTTTATTATTTCCCCCACCGGTTCTATTTCTTCATCCGGTTCCGATTCTTCTTCCGGTTCTGATTCTTCTTCCGGTTCCGACTCTTCTTCCGGTTCCTCTTCGGGAACTTGTGAATCAGTCCACAAATCATTCCAATTTACATTTGACTCTTCATTATTATTAGGTGAGTCAATGGGACTTGTTCTAGAGGTAGACATCTATCACATAATATCAAACACGTTAAGAGATTAATATATCACATAATATTCATATGTTAAAAATATATAGTTTCCAACAAAAATGTTAAGCAATCATTTTTAAAGAAAGCACGGTCGAAGTCCAGACTCACTAATGCATCCTAACAAACTCGATAAGACACACTAATGCAAATTTTCTGGTTCTCTAAGACCAACGCTCGGATACCAACTGAAATGTCCCGTTCTTATTGATTAAAAACGTTCCATATTAATTGATTTCGTTTCGAGGTTTTGACCTCTATATGAGACGTTTTTCAAAGACTGCATTCATTTTTAAAACAAACCATAACCTTTATTTCATAGATAAAGGTTTTAAAAAGCTTTACGTAGATTATCAAATAATGATAATCTAAAATATCCTGTTTACACACGACCATTACATAATGGTTTACAATACAAATATGTTACAACAAAATAAGTTTCTTGAATGCAGTTTTTACACAATATCATACAAGCATGGACTCAAAATCTTGTCCTTATTTAAGTATGCGACAGCGGAAGCTCTTAATAATCACCTGAGAATTAACATGCTTAAAACGTCAACAAAAATGTTGGTGAGTTATAGGTTTAACCTATATATATCAAATCATAATAATAGACCACAAGATTTCATATTTCAATACACATCCCATACATAGAGATAAAAATCATTCATATGGTGAACACCTGGTAACCGACATTAACAAGATGCATATATAAGAATATCCCCATCATTCCGGGACACCCTTCGGATATGATATAAATTTCGAAGTACTAAAGCATCCGGTACTTTGGATGGGGTTTGTTAGGCCCAATAGATCTATCTTTAGGATTCGCGTCAATTAGGGTGTCTGTTCCCTAATTCTTAGATTACCAGACTTAATAAAAAAAGGGGCATATTCGATTTCGATAATTCAACCATAGAATGTAGTTTCACGTACTTGTGTCTATTTTGTAAATCATTTATAAAACCTGCATGTATTCTCATCCCAAAAATATTAGATTTTAAAAGTGGGACTATAACTCACTTTCACAGATTTTTACTTCGTCGGGAAGTAAGACTTGGCCACTGGTTGATTCACGAACCTATAACAATATATACATATATATCAAAGTATGTTCAAAATATATTTACAACACTTTTAATATATTTTGATGTTTTAAGTTTATTAAGTCAGCTGTCCTCGTTAGTAACCTACAACTAGTTGTCCACAGTTAGATGTACAGAAATAAATCGATAAATATTATCTTGAATCAATCCACGACCCAGTGTATACGTATCTCAGTATTGATCACAACTCAAACTATATATATTTTGGAATCAACCTCAACCCTGTATAGCTAACTCCAACATTCACATATAGAGTGTCTATGGTTGTTCCGAAATATATATAGATGTGTCGACATGATAGGTCGAAACATTGTATACGTGTCTATGGTATCTCAAGATTACATAATATATAATACAAGTTGATTAAGTTATGGTTGGAATAGATTTGTTACCAATTTTCACGTAGCTAAAATGAGAAAAATTATCCAATCTTGTTTTACCCATAACTTCTTCATTTTAAATCCGTTTTGAGTGAATCAAATTGCTATGGTTTCATATTGAACTCTATTTTATGAATCTAAACAAAAAAAGTATAGGTTTCTAGTCGGAAAAATAAGTTACAAGTCGTTTTTGTAAAGGTAGTCATTTCAGTCGAAAGAACGACGTCTAGATGACCATTTTAGAAAACATACTTCCACTTTGAGTTTAACCATAATTTTTGGATATAGTTTCATGTTCATAATAAAAATCATTTTCTCAGAATAACAACTTTTAAATCAAATTTTATCATAGTTTTTAATTAACTAACCCAAAACAGCCCGCGGTGTTACTACGACGGCGTAAATCCGATTTTACGGTGTTTTTCGTGTTTCCAGGTTTTAAATCATTAAGTTAGCATATCATATAGATATAGAACATGTGTTTAGTTGATTTTAAAAGTCAAGTTAGAAGGATTAACTTTTGTTTGCGAACAAGTTTAGAATTAACTAAACTATGTTCTAGTGATTACAAGTTTAAACCTTCGAATAAGATAGCTTTATATGTATGAATCGAATGATGTTATGAACATCATTACTACCTTAAGTTCCTTGGATAAACCTACTGGAAAAGAGAAAAATGGATCTAGCTTCAACGGATCCTTGGATGGTTCGAAGTTCTTGAAGCAGAATCATGACACGAAAACAAGTTCAAGTAAGATCATCACTTGAAATAAGATTGTTATAGTTATAGAAATTGAACCAAAGTTTGAATATGATTATTACCTTGTATTAGAATGATAACCTACTGTAAGAAACAAAGATTTCTTGAGGTTGGATGATCACCTTACAAGATTGGAAGTGAGCTAGCAAACTTGAAAGTATTCTTGATTTTATGAAACTAGAACTTTTGGAATTTATGAAGAACACTTAGAACTTGAAGATAGAACTTGAGAGAGTTCAATTAGATGAAGAAAATTGAAGAATGAAAGTGTTTGTAGGTGTTTTTGGTCGTTGGTGTATGGATTAGATATAAAGGATATGTAATTTTGTTTTCATGTAAATAAGTCATGAATGATTACTCATATTTTTGTAATCTTATGAGATATTTCATGCTAGTTGCCAAATGATGGTTCCCACATGTGTTAGGTGACTCACATGGGCTGCTAAGAGCTGATCATTGGAGTGTATATACCAATAGTACATACATCTAAAAGCTGTGTATTGTACGAGTACGAATACGGGTGCATACGAGTAGAATTGTTGATGAAACTGAACGAGGATGTAATTGTAAGCATTTTTGTTAAGTAAAAGTATTTTGATAAGTGTATTGAAGTCTTTCAAAAGTGTATAAATACATATTAAAACACTACATGTATATACATTTTAACTGAGTCGTTAAGTCATCGTTAGTCGTTACATGTAAGTGTTGTTTTGAAACTTTTAGGTTAACGATCTTGTTAAATGTTGTTAACCCAATGTTTATAATATCAAATGAGATTTTAAATTATTATATTATCATGATATTATCATGTATGAATATCTCTTAATATGATATATATACATTAAATGTCTTTACAACGATAATCGTTACATATATGTCTCGTTTAAAAAATCATTAAGTTAGTAGTCTTGTTTTTACATATGTAGTTCATTGTTAATATACTTAATGATATGTTTACTTATCATAGTATCATGTTAACTATATATATATCCATATATATGTCATCATATAGTTTTTACAAGTTTTAACGTTCGTGAATCACCGGTCAACTTGGGTGGTCAATTGTCTATATGAAACATATTTCAATTAATCAAGTCTTAACAAGTTTGATTGCTTAACATGTTGGAAACATTTAATCATGTAAATATCAATCTCAATTAATATATATAAACATGGAAAAGTTCGGGTCACTACACATATATACTAACTTAATGATTTAAAACCTGGAAACACGAAAAACACCGTAAAACCGGATTTACGCCGTCGTAGTAACACCGCGGGCTGTTTTGGGTTAGTCAATTAAAAACTATGATAAACTTTGATTTAAAAGTTGTTATTCTGATAAAATGATTTTTATTATGAACATGAAACTATATCCAAAAATTATGGTTAAACTCAAAGTGGAAGTATGTTTTCTAAAATGGTCATCTAGACGTCGTTCTTTCGACTGAAATGACTACCTTTACAAAAACGACTTGTAACTTATTTTTCCGACTATAAACCTATACTTTTTCTGTTTAGATTCATAAAATAGAGTTCAATATGAAACCATAGCAATTTGATTCACTCAAAACGGATTTAAAATGAAGAAGTTATGGGTAAAACAAGATTGGATAATTTTTCTCATTTTAGCTACGTGAAAATTGGTAACAAATCTATTCCAACCATAACTTAATCAACTTGTATTGTATATTATGTAATCTTGAGATACCATAGACACGTATACAATGTTTCGACCTATCATGTCGACACATCTATATATATTTCGGAACAACCATAGACACTCTATATGTGAATGTTGGAGTTAGCTATACAGGGTTGAGGTTGATTCCAAAATATATATAGTTTGAGTTGTGATCAATACTGAGATACGTATACACTGGGTCGTGGATTGATTCAAGATAATATTTATCGATTTATTTCTGTACATCTAACTGTGGACAACTAGTTATAGGTTACTAACGAGGACAGCTGACTTAATAAACTTAAAACATCAAAATATATTAAAAGTGTTGTAAATATATTTTGAACATACTTTAATATATATGTATATATTGTTATAGGTTCGTGAATCAACAGTGGCCAAGTCTTACTTCCCGACGAAGTAAAAATCTGTGAAAGTGAGTTATAGTCCCACTTTTAAAATCTAATATTTTTGGGATGAGAATACATGCAGGTTTTATAAATGATTTACAAAATAGACACAAGTACGTGAAACTACATTCTATGGTTGAATTATCGAAATCGAATATGCCCCTTTTTATTAAGTCTGGTAATCTAAGAATTAGGGAACAGACACCCTAATTGACGCGAATCCTAAAGATAGATCTATTGGGCCTAACAAACCCCATCCAAAGTACCGGATGCTTTAGTACTTCGAAATTTATATCATATCCAAAGGGTGTCCCGGAATGATGGGGATATTCTTATATATGCATCTTGTTATTGTCGGTTACCAGGTGTTCACCATATGAATGATTTTTATCTCTATGTATGGGATGTGTATTGAAATATGAAATCTTGTGGTCTATTGTTACGATTTGATATATATAGGTTAAACCTATAACTCACCAACATTTTTGTTGACGTTTAAAGCATGTTTATTCTCAGGTGAATATTAAGAGCTTCCGCTGTTGCATACTAAAATAAGGACAAGATTTGGAGTCCATGTTTGTATGATATTGTGTAAAAACTGCATTCAAGAAACTGATTTCGATGTAACATATTTGTATTGTAAACCATTATGTAATGGTCGTGTGTAAACAGGATATTTTAGATTATCATTATTTGATAATCTACGTAAAGCTTTTTAAACCTTTATTTATGAAATAAAGGTTATGGTTTGTTTTAAAAATGAATGCAGTCTTTGAAAAACGTCTCATATAGAGGTCAAAACCTCGCAACGAAATCAATTAATATGGAACGTTTTTAATCAATAAGAACGGGACATTTCAGTTGGTATCCGAGCGTTGGTCTTAGAGAACCAGAAAATTTGCATTAGTGTGTCTTATCGAGTTTGTTAGGATGCATTAGTGAGTCTGGACTTCGACCGTGTTTTCTTTAAAAATGATTGCTTAACATTTTTGTTGGAAACTATATATTTTTAACATATGAATATTATGTGATATATTAATCTCTTAACGTGTTTGATATTATGTGATAGATGTCTACCTCTAGAACAAGTCCCATTGACTCACCTAATAATAATGAAGAGTCAAATGTAAATTGGAATGATTTGTGGACTGATTCACAAGTTCCCGAAGAGGAACCGGAAGAAGAGTCGGAACCGGAAGAAGAATCGGAACCGGAAGAAGAATCGGAACCGGATGAAGAAATAGAACGTGTGGGGGAAATAATAAAACGGTTAAGTAAAAGAAAATCCTCAACCAACCGACCAAAGTTAATTATGGTCAATGGTGTTTCCGCCAAAGAAGCAAAATATTGGGAGGATTACCAATTCTCCGATGAATCGGATTCCGACGAGAATTCCGATGATGTTATAGAAATTACCCCAACTGAATTTAAAAAGGCAAAAGAAAATAATAAGGGAAAGGACATAAAAATAGAGAAATCTAATTCCAACCCCGATGAACTTTATATGTATCGTCAACCCCCGAAGTCCTTAAGTTGTAACAATGACCCGGGAACCTCTAAACCACCAGGTTTTTCTAAACCAATGTGGACAACGACGGCTCGTATTAGGGGAACATCATATATCCCTAGAAACTTGGCAAAACGAACCAAAACCGAAGAAGAAGAAACGAGCGAGTCGGAATAAGATAGTTGTATTCGTGTGGTGTAATATATGTAATATAGTGTTCTTATGCTTTATGATATATGTAAAAATTGCTTGTATTAATAAGTATTTTTTTATGAATCTAACTCTTGTCTATTTTACAGTTTAAAAACACAAAATGAATAGACAACCCAATATTTTAAGAGACCTACCCGGAGACATGATTGATGAAATCTTGTCTAGAGTCGGCCAGAATTCTTCGGCACAACTATTTAAGGCGAGATCAGTTTGTAAGACATTCGAAGAACGTTCCAAGAATGTCTTGGTTTATAAGAGACTTTCGTTTGAAAGATGGGGGATATCACATTGGGAAACCCATAAGTTACGATATGTTTACTTTGACGCATATATTGCGGGGAACCCAAATGCTATTTTATGCAACGGGTTAAGAAATTATTTTGACTCAATATATCCGAATATTGGACTTCGTGATTTAGAAAAAGCGGCTAACATGCAACATAAAGAAGCATGTTATGCTTACGGATTAGTAATGTTCGCTTCTCACCAAAGTGAGAACAAGAACATCGGGCTACAACTATTAAACAAAACGTTTCCACAAGTGACGGAGTCGGTAATTGGGGTAAGAAATGAGGTTTTTAGATTATTACGGGACTGTTGGACATTACGTAACCCTCGTCCCTTTGATGACGTTACAACACGCTGTCTTATCAACGGCCATAACGGTTATGTTGCACAAGACCAAGGATGGGAAGTAGTCCTAGTAAAACCAGAATGCATGACTTGTTTCTGGACGTATGAATTACGTGTCTTTATTGCCTTTGTTGAACGACTTGTGTACTAGCTAGAATTGTCTTCACAACTATCTTGTATCAAAGTTATTGTGTGCTATATTTCATGCTTTATGTAAAATAAGCGGTATTGTAAGTTTGTAAAATATTGTATAAAAGTTTGAACGCGAAATATTATTATAATCAGTTTTTCATATAGAATTGTAGTAGTTGAATTGTATATTAGCTACTAAGTATGAACTTAACGGGTAGGTACTACCCGAATTTAAACTTATAAAACGCTAATATGAAGAAAAAGCTTTTATAAATGAGTTCATATTATGCTACGAAATACTATTAACTACTCTTAATATTCTGTATGATTAACTTGTTCCATTTAACTATTTTGAAGGAAATGGCACCGACTACTCGACACACCGTGAATATGAATGAAGAGGAATTCCGTACTTTTCTAGCTTCAAACATAGCCGCAGTACAGGCTGCGCTACATACCAACAATAACCTTGGATCTACCAGTACAGGAAATCGTGTAGGATGCACCTACAAAGAATTCACTGCCTGCAAACCTTTGGAATTTAATGGAACCGAAGGACCGATCGGATTGAAACGGTGGACCGAGAAGGTTGAATCGGTGTTTGCCATAAGTAAGTGTACTGAAGAGGACAAAGTGAAGTACGCTACGCATACCTTCACAGGTTCTGCGTTAACATGGTGGAATACCTATCTAGAGCAAGTGGGACAAGATGATGCGTACGCACTACCGTGGTCAGCATTCAAGCACTTGATGAACGAGAAGTACCGTCCCAGAACCGAGGTCAATAAGCTCAAGACAGAACTTAGAGGGTTACGAACCCAAGGATTTGATATTACCACGTACGAAAGACGATTCACAGAATTGTGCCTATTGTGTCCGGGAGCTTTCGAAGATGAGGAAGAGAAGATCGACGCGTTTGTGAAAGGATTACCGGAAAGAATCCAAGAAGATATAAGTTCACACGAGCCCGCCTCCATACAACAGGCATGTAGAATGGCTCACAAACTAGTGAACCAGATTGAAGAAAGAATTAAAGAACAGACTGCTGAAGAGGCCAATGTGAAGCAAGTCAAAAGAAAGTGGGAGGAAAACGGTGATAAGAATCACCAATACAACAACAACAGCAATTACAACAATAATCGCAACAATTATCCCAACAATCGCAACATCAATCGCAACTACAACAAACGGCCCAACAACAACAACAACAACAACAACAACAGCAACTACAACAATCATCCCAACAACAATAATAACCGCAACAACAACAACAATCAGAAGCAGCTATGCCAAAGGTGTGAAAAGAATCACTCGGGGTTCTGCACCAAATTTTGCAACAAGTGTAAAAGAAATGGTCATAGCGCGGCGAAGTGTGAGGTCTACGGACCAGGGGTTAATAGAACGAAAGGAACAAATGGTGTCGGAACGAGTAATGGCGGAGCAAGTAGTGTCGGAGCAAGTTATGCCAATGTAGTTTGTTATAAATGTGGAAAACCAGGCCACATTATTAGAAATTGCCCGAACCAGGAGAACACGAATGGACAAGGCCGTGGAAGAGTTTTCAATATTAATGCGGTAGAGGCACAGGAAGACCCGGAGCTTGTTACGGGTACGTTTCTTATTGACAATAAATCTGCTTACGTTTTATTTGATTCGGGTGCGGATAGAAGCTATATGAGTAGAGATTTTTGTGCTAAATTAAGTTGTCCATTGACGCCTTTGGATAGTAAATTTTTACTCGAATTAGCAAATGGTAAATTAATTTCAGCAGATAATATATGTCGGAATCGAGAAATTAAACTGGTTAGCGAAACATTTAAGATTGATTTGATACCAGTAGAGTTAGGGAGTTTTGATGTGATAATCGGTATGGACTGGTTGAAAGAAGTGAAAGCGGAGATCGTTTGTTACAAAAATGCAATTCGCATTATACGAGAAAAAGGAAAACCCTTAATGGTGTACGGAGAAAAGGGCAACACGAAGCTACATCTTATTAGTAATTTGAAGGCACAAAAACTAATAAGAAAAGGTTGCTATGCTGTTCTAGCACACGTCGAGAAAGTACAAACTGAAGAAAAGAGCATCAATGATGTTCCCATTGCAAAAGAATTTCCCGATGTATTTCCGAAAGAATTACCGGGATTACCCCCACATCGATCCGTTGAATTTCAAATAGATCTTGTACCAGGAGCTGCACCAATAGCTCGTGCTCCTTACAGACTCGCACCCAGCGAGATGAAAGAACTGCAAAGCCAATTACAAGAACTTTTAGAGCGTGGTTTCATTCGACCAAGCACATCACCGTGGGGAGCTCCTGTTTTGTTTGTCAAGAAGAAAGATGGTACATTCAGGTTGTGTATCGACTACCGAGAGTTGAACAAACTTACCATCAAGAACCGCTACCCACTACCGAGAATCGACGACTTATTTGATCAACTACAAGGCTCGTCTGTTTATTCAAAGATTGACTTACGTTCCGGGTATCATCAAATGCGGGTGAAAGAAGATGATATTCCAAAGACTGCTTTCAGAACACGTTACGGTCATTACGAGTTTATGGTCATGCCGTTTGGTTTAACTAATGCACCAGCTGTGTTCATGGACCTTATGAACCGAGTGTGTGGACCATACCTTGACAAGTTTGTCATTGTTTTCATTGATGACATACTTATTTACTCAAAGAATGACCAAGAACACGGTGAACATTTGAGAAAGGTGTTAGAAGTATTGAGGAAGGAAGAATTGTACGCTAAGTTTTCAAAGTGTGCATTTTGGTTGGAAGAAGTTCAATTCCTCGGTCACATAGTGAACAAAGAAGGTATTAAGGTGGATCCGGCAAAGATAGAAACTGTTGAAAAGTGGGAAACCCCGAAAACTCCGAAACACATACGCCAGTTTTTAGGACTAGCTGGTTACTACAGAAGGTTCATCCAAGACTTTTCCAGAATAGCAAAACCCTTGACTGCATTAACGCATAAAGGGAAGAAATTTGAATGGAATGATGAACAAGAGAAAGCGTTTCAGTTATTGAAGAAAAAGCTAACTACGGCACCTATATTGTCATTGCCTGAAGGGAATGATGATTTTGTGATTTATTGTGATGCATCAAAGCAAGGTCTCGGTTGTGTATTAATGCAACGAACGAAGGTGATTGCTTATGCGTCTAGACAATTGAAGATTCACGAACAAAATTATACGACGCATGATTTGGAATTAGGCGCAGTTGATTTGCATTAAAGACTTGGAGGCACTACTTATATGGGGTCAAAAGTGTTATATATACTGACCACAAAAGTCTTCAACACATATTTAATCAGAAACAACTGAATATGAGGCAGCGTAGGTGGATTGAATTATTGAATGATTACGACTTTGAGATTCGTTACCACCCGGGGAAGGAAAATGTGGTAGCCGATGCCTTGAGCAGGAAGGACAGAGAACCCATTCGAGTAAAATCTATGAATATAATGATTCATAATAACATTACTACTCAAATAAAGGAGGCGCAACAAGGAGTTTTAAAAGAGGGAAATTTAAAGGATGAAATACCCAAAGGATCGGAGAAGCATCTTAATATTCGGGAAGACGGAACCCGGTATAGGGCTGAAAGGATTTGGGTACCAAAATTTGGAGATATGAGAGAAATGGTACTTAGAGAAGCTCATAAAACCAGATACTCAATACATCCTGGAACGGGAAAGATGTACAAGGATCTCAAGAAACATTTTTGGTGGCCGGGTATGAAAGCCGATGTTACTAAATACGTAGGAGAATGTTTGACGTGTTCTAAGATCAAAGCTGAGCATCAGAAACCATCAGGTCTACTTCAACAACCCGAAATCCCGGAATGGAAATGGGAAAACATTACCATGGATTTCATCACTAAATTGCCAAGGACTGCAAGTGGTTTTGATACTATTTGGGTAATAGTTGATCGTCTCACCAAATCAGCACACTTCCTACCAATAAGAGAAGATGACAAGATGGAGAAGTTAGCACGACTGTATTTGAAGGAAGTCGTCTCCAGACATGGAATACCAATCTCTATTATCTCTGATAGGGATGGCAGATTTATTTCAAGATTCTGGCAGACATTACAGCAAGCATTTGGAACTCGTCTAGACATGAGTACTGCCTATCATCCACAAACTGATGGGCAGAGCGAAAGGACGATACAAACGCTTGAAGACATGCTACGAGCATGTGTTATTGATTTCGGAAACAGTTGGGATCGACATCTACCGTTAGCAGAATTTTCCTACAACAACAGCTACCATTCAAGCATTGAGATGGCGCCGTTTGAAGCACTTTATGGTAGAAAGTGCAGGTCTCCAATTTGTTGGAGTGAAGTGGGGGATAGACAGATTACGGGTCCGGAGATTATACAAGAAACTACCGAGAAGATCATCCAAATTCAACAACGGTTGAAAACCGCCCAAAGTCGACAAAAGAGCTACGCTGACATTAAAAGAAAAGATATAGAATTTGAAATTGGAGAGATGGTCATGCTTAAAGTTGCACCTTGGAAAGGCGTTGTTCGATTTGGTAAACGAGGGAAATTAAATCCAAGGTATATTGGACCATTCAAGATTATTGATCGTGTCGGACCAGTAGCTTACCGACTAGAGTTACCTCAACAACTCGCGGCTGTACATAACACTTTCCACGTCTCGAATTTAAAGAAATGTTTTGCTAAAGAAGATCTCACTATTCCGTTAGATGAAATCCAAATCAACGAAAAACTTCAATTCATCGAAGAACCCGTCGAAATAATGGATCGTGAGGTTAAAAGACTTAAGCAAAACAAGATACCAATTGTTAAGGTTCGATGGAATGCTCGTAGAGGACCCGAGTTCACCTGGGAGCATGAAGATCAGATGAAGAAGAAATACCCGCATCTATTTCCAGAAGATTCGTCAACACCTTCAACAGCTTAAAATTTCGGGACGAAATTTATTTAACGGGTAGGTACTGTAGTGACCCGAACTTTTCCATGTTTATATATATTAATTGAGATTGATATTTACATGATTAAATGTTTCCAACATGTTAAGCAATCAAACTTATTAAGACTTGATTAATTGAAATATGTTTCATATAGACAATTGACCACCCAAGTTGATCGGTGATTCACGAACGTTAAAACTTGTAAAAACTATATGATGACATATATATGGATATATATATATATATATATATATATAGTTAACATGATACTATGATAAGAAAACATATCATAAAGTATATTAATAATGAACTACATATGTAAAAACAAGACTACTAACTTAATGATTTTTAAACGAGACATATATGTAACGATTATCGTTGTAAAGACATTTAATGTATATATATCATATTAAGAGATATTCATACATGATAATATCATGATAATATAATAATTTAAAATCTCATTTGATATTATAAACATTGGGTTAACAACATTTAACAAGATCGTTAACCTAAAGGTTTCAAAACAACACTTACATGTAACGACTAACGATGACTTAACGACTCAGTTAAAATGTATATACATGTAGTGTTTTAATATGTATTTATACACTTTTGAAAGACTTAAATACACTTATCAAAATACTTCTACTTAACAAAAATGCTTACAATTACATCCTCGTTCAGTTTCATCAACAATTCTACTCGTATGCACCCGTATTCGTACTCGTACAATACACAGCTTTTAGATGTATGTACTATTGGTATATACACTCCAATGATCAGCTCTTAGCAGCCCATGTGAGTCACCTAACACATGTGGGAACCATCATTTGGCAACTAGCATGAAATATCTCATAAAATTACAAAAATATGAGTAATCATTCATGACTTATTTACATGAAAACAAAATTACATATCCTTTATATCTAATCCATACACCAACGACCAAAAACACCTACAAATACTTTCATTCTTCAATTTTCTTCATCTAATTGATCTCTCTCAAGTTCTATCTTCAAGTTCTAAGTGTTCTTCATAAATTCCAAAAGTTCTAGTTTCATAAAATCAAGAATACTTTCAAGTTTGCTAGCTCACTTCCAATCTTGTAAGGTGATCATCCAACCTCAAGAAATCTTTGTTTCTTACAGTAGGTTATCATTCTAATACAAGGTAATAATCATATTCAAACTTTGGTTCAATTTCTATAACTATAACAATCTTATTTCAAGTGATGATCTTACTTGAACTTGTTTTCGTGTCATGATTCTGCTTCAAGAACTTCGAGCCATCCAAGGATCCATTGAAGCTAGATCCATTTTTCTCTTTTCCAGTAGGTTTATCCAAGGAAATTAAGGTAGTAATGATGTTCATAACATCATTCGATTCATACATATAAAGCTATCTTATTCGAAGGTTTAAACTTGTAATCACCAGAACATAGTTTAGTTAATTCTAAACTTGTTCGCAAACAAAAGTTAATCCTTCTAACTTGACTTTTAAAATCAACTAAACACATGTTCTATATCTATATGATATGCTAACTTAATGATTTAAAACCTGGAAACACGAAAAACACCGTAAAACCGGATTTACGCCGTCGTAGTAACACCGCGGGCTGTTTTGGGTTAGTCAATTAAAAACTATGATAAACTTTGATTTAAAAGTTGTTATTCTGAGAAAATGATTTTTATTATGAACATGAAACTATATCCAAAAATTATGGTTAAACTCAAAGTGGAAGTATGTTTTCTAAAATGGTCATCTAGACGTCGTTCTTTCGACTGAAATGACTACCTTTACAAAAACGACTTGTAACTTATTTTTCTGACTATAAACCTATACTTTTTCTGTTTAGATTCATAAAATAGAGTTCAATATGAAACCATAGCAATTTGATTCACTCAAAACGGATTTAAAATGAAGAAGTTATGGGTAAAACAAGATTGGATAATTTTTCTCATTTTAGCTACGTGAAAATTGGTAACAAATCTATTCCAACCATAACTTAATCAACTTGTATTGTATATTATGTAATCTTGAGATACCATAGACACGTATACAATGTTTCGACCTATCATGTCGACACATCTATATATATTTCGGAACAACCATAGACACTCTATATGTGAATGTTGGAGTTAGCTATACAGGGTTGAGGTTGATTCCAAAATATATATAGTTTGAGTTGTGATCAATACTGAGATACGTATACACTGGGTCGTGGATTGATTCAAGATAATATTTATCGATTTATTTCTGTACATCTAACTGTGGACAACTAGTTATAGGTTACTAACGAGGACAGCTGACTTAATAAACTTAAAACATCAAAATATATTAAAAGTGTTGTAAATATATTTTGAACATACTTTAATATATATGTATATATTGTTATAGGTTCGTGAATCAACAGTGGCCAAGTCTTACTTCCCGACGAAGTAAAAATCTGTGAAAGTGAGTTATAGTCCCACTTTTAAAATCTAATATTTTTGGGATGAGAATACATGCAGGTTTTATAAATGATTTACAAAATAGACACAAGTACGTGAAACTACATTCTATGGTTGAATTATCGAAATCGAATATGCCCCTTTTTATTAAGTCTGGTAATCTAAGAATTAGGGAACAGACACCCTAATTGACGCGAATCCTAAAGATAGATCTATTGGGCCTAACAAACCCCATCCAAAGTACCGGATGCTTTAGTACTTCGAAATTTATATCATATCCGAAGGGTGTCCCGGAATGATGGGGATATTCTTATATATGCATCTTGTTATTGTCGGTTACCAGGTGTTCACCATATGAATGATTTTTATCTCTATGTATGGGATGTGTATTGAAATATGAAATCTTGTGGTCTATTGTTACGATTTGATATATATAGGTTAAACCTATAACTCACCAACATTTTTGTTGACGTTTAAAGCATGTTTATTCTCAGGTGAATATTAAGAGCTTCCGCTGTTGCATACTAAAATAAGGACAAGATTTGGAGTCCATGTTTGTATGATATTGTGTAAAAACTGCATTCAAGAAACTGATTTCGATGTAACATATTTGTATTGTAAACCATTATGTAATGGTCGTGTGTAAACAGGATATTTTAGATTATCATTATTTGATAATCTACGTAAAGCTTTTTAAACCTTTCTTTATGAAATAAAGGTTATGGTTTGTTTTAAAAATGAATGCAGTCTTTGAAAAACGTCTCATATAGAGGTCAAAACCTCGCAATGAAATCAATTAATATGGAACGTTTTTAATCAATAAGAACGGGACATTTCAATAAATACATATTAAAACACTACATGTATATACATTTTAACTGAGTCGTTAAGTCATCGTTAGTCGTTACATGTAAGTGTTGTTTTGAAACCTTTAGGTTAACGATCTTGTTAAATGTTGTTAACCCAATGTTTATAATATCAAATGATATTTTAAATTATTATATTATCATGATATTATCATGTATGAATATCTCTTAATATGATATATATATACATTAAATGTCGTTACAACGATAATCGTTACATATATGTCTCGTTTCAAAATCATTAAGTTAGTAGTCTTGTTTTTACATATGTAGTTCATTGTTAATATAATTAATGATATGTTTACTTATCATAATATCATGTTAACTATATATATAACCATATATATGTCATCATATAGTTTTTACAAGTTTTAACGTTCGTGAATCACCGGTCAACTTGGGTGGTCAATTGTCTATATGAAACCTATTTCAATTAATCAAGTCTTAACAAGTTTGATTGCTTAACATGTTGGAAACATTTAATCATGTAAATATCAATCTCAATTAATATATATAAACATGGAAAAGTTCGGGTCACTACAGTACCTACCCGTTAAATAAATTTCGTCCCGAAATTTTAAGCTGTTGAAGGTGTTGACGAATCTTCTGGAAATAGATGCGGGTATTTCTTCTTCATCTGATCTTCACGCTCCCAGGTGAACTCGGGTCCTCTACGAGCATTCCATCGAACCTTAACAATTGGTATCTTGTTTTGCTTAAGTCTTTTAACCTCACGATCCATTATTTCGACGGGTTCTTCGATGAATTGAAGTTTTTCGTTGATTTGGATTTCATCTAACGGAATAGTGAGATCTTCTTTAGCAAAACATTTCTTCAAATTCGAGACGTGGAAAGTGTTATGTACAGCCGCGAGTTGTTGAGGTAACTCAAGTCGGTAAGCTACTGGTCCGACACGATCAATAATCTTGAATGGTCCAATATACCTTGGATTTAATTTCCCTCGTTTACCAAATCGAACAACGCCTTTCCAAGGTGCAACTTTAAGCATGACCATCTCTCCAATTTCAAATTCTATATCTTTTCTTTTAATGTCAGCGTAGCTCTTTTGTCGACTTTGGGCGGTTTTCAACCGTTGTTGAATTTGGATGATCTTCTCGGTAGTTTCTTGTATAATCTCCGGACCCGTAATCTGTCTATCCCCCACTTCACTCCAACAAATCGGAGACCTGCACTTTCTACCATAAAGTGCTTCAAACGGCGCCATCTCAATGCTTGAATGGTAGCTGTTGTTGTAGGAAAATTCTGCTAACGGTAGATGTCGATCCCAACTATTTCCGAAATCAATAACACATGCTCGTAGCATGTCTTCAAGCGTTTGTATCGTCCTTTCGCTCTGCCCATCAGTTTGTGGATGATAGGCAGTACTCATGTCTAGACGAGTTCCTAATGCTTGCTGTAATGTCTGCCAGAATCTTGAAATAAATCTGCCATCCCTATCAGAGATAATAGAGATTGGTATTCCATGTCTGGAGACGACTTCCTTCAAATACAGTCGTGCTAACTTCTCCATCTTGTCATCTTCTCTTATTGGCAGGAAGTGTGCTGATTTGGTGAGGCGATCAACTATTACCCAAATAGTATCAAAATCACTTGCAGTCCTTGGCAATTTAGTGATGAAATCCATGGTAATGTTTTCCCATTTCCATTATGGGATTTCGGGTTGTTGAAGTAGACCTGATGGTTTCTGATGCTCAGCTTTGACCTTAGAACACGTCAAACATTCTCCTACGTATTTAGCAACATCGGCTTTCATACCCGGCCACCAAAAATATTTCCTGAGATCCTTGTACATCTTCCCCGTTCTAGGATGTATTGAGTATCTGGTTTTATGAGCTTCTCTAAGTACCATTTCTCTCATATCTCCAAATTTTGGTACCCAAATCCTTTCAGCCCTATACCGGGTTCCATCTTCCCGAATATTAAGATGCTTCTCCGATCCTTTGGGTATTTCATCCTTTAAATTTCCCTCTTTTAAAACTCCTTGTTGCGCCTCCTTTATTTGAGTAGTAAGGTTATTATGAATCATTATATTCATAGATTTTACTCGAATGGGTTCTCTGTCCTTCCTGCTCAAGGCATCGGCTACCACATTTGCCTTCCCCGGGTGGTAACGAATCTCAAAGTCGTAATCATTCAACAATTCAATCCACCTACGCTGCCTCATATTCAGTTGTTTCTGATTAAATATGTGTTGAAGACTTTTGTGGTCGGTATATATAATACTTTTGACCCCATATAAGTAGTGCCTCCAAGTCTTTAATGCAAAAACAACCGCGCCTAATTCCAAATCATGCGTCGTATAATTTTGTTCGTGAATCTTCAATTGTCTAGACGCATAAGCAATCACCTTCGTTCGTTGCATTAATACACAACCGAGACCTTGCTTTGATGCGTCACAATAAATCACAAAATCATCATTCCCTTCAGGCAATGACAATATAGGTGCCGTAGTTAGCTTTTTCTTCAATAACTGAAACGCTTTCTCTTGTTCATCATTCCATTCAAATTTCTTCCCTTTATGCGTTAATGCAGTCAAGGGTTTTGCTATTCTGGAAAAGTCTTGGATGAACCTTCTGTAGTAACCAGCTAGTCCTAAAAACTGGCGTATGTGTTTCGGAGTTTTCGGGGTTTCCCACTTTTCAACAGTTTCTATCTTTGCCGGATCCACCTTAATACCTTCTTTGTTCACTATGTGACCGAGGAATTGAACTTCTTCCAACCAAAATGCACACTTTGAAAACTTAGCGTACAATTCTTCCTTCCTCAATACTTCTAACACCTTTCTCAAATGTTCACCGTGTTCTTGGTCATTCTTTGAGTAAATAAGTATGTCATCAATGAAAACAATGATAAACTTGTCAAGGTATGGTCCACACACTCGGTTCATAAGGTCCATGAACACAGCTGGTGCATTAGTTAAACCAAATGGCATGACCATAAACTCGTAATGACCGTAACGTGTTCTGAAAGCAGTCTTTGGAATATCATCTTCTTTCACCCGCATTTGATGATACCCGGAACGTAAGTCAATCTTTGAATAAACAGACGAGCCTTGTAGTTGATCAAATAAGTCGTCGATTCTCGGTAGTGGGTAGCGGTTCTTGATGGTAAGTTTGTTCAACTCTCGGTAGTCGATACACAACCTGAATGTACCATCTTTCTTCTTGACAAACAAAACAGGAGCTCCCCACGGTGATGTGCTTGGTCAAATGAAACCACGCTCTAAAAGTTCTTGTAATTGGCTTTGCAGTTCTTTCATCTCGCTGGGTGCGAGTCTGTAAGGAGCACGAGCTATTGGTGCAGCTCCTGGTACAAGATCTATTTGAAATTCAACGGATCGATGTGGGGGTAATCCCGGTAATTCTTTCGGAAATACATCGGGAAATTCTTTTGCAATGGGAACATCATTGATGCTCTTTTCTTCAGTTTGTACTTTCTCGACGTGTGCTAGAACAGCATAGCAACCTTTTCTTATTAGTTTTTGTGGCTTCAAATTACTAATAAGATGTAGCTTCGTGTTGCCCTTTTCTTCGTACACCATTAAGGGTTTTCCTTTTTCTCGTATAATGCGAATTGCATTTTTGTAACAGACGATCTCTGCTTTCACTTCTTTCAACCTGTCCATACCGATTATCACATAAAAACTCCCTAACTCTACTGGTATCAAATCAATCTTAAATGTTTCGCTAACCAGTTTAATTTCTCGATTCCGACATATATTATCTGCTGAAATTAATTTACCATTTGCTAATTCGAGTAAAAATTTACTATTCAAAGGCGTCAATGGACAACTTAATTTAGCACAAAAATCTCTACTCATATAGCTTCTATCCGCTCCCGAATCAAATAAAACGTAAGCAGATTTATTGTCAATAAGAAACGTACCCGTAACAAGCTCCGGGTCTTCCTGTGCCTCTGCCGCATTAATATTGAAAACTCTTCCGCGGCCTTGTCCATTCGTGTTCTCCTGGTTCGGGCAATTTCTAATAATGTGGCCCGGTTTTCCACATTTATAACAAACTACATTGGCATAACTTGCTCCGACACTACTTGCTCCGCCATTACTCGTTCCGACACCATTTGTTCCTTTCATTCTATTAACCCCTGGTCCGTAGACCTCACACTTCGCCGCGCTATGACCATTTCTTTTACACTTGTTGCAAAATTTGGTGCAGAACCCCGAGTGATACTTTTCACACCTTTGGCATAGCTGCTTCTGATTGTTGTTGTTGTTGTTGCGGTTATTATTGTTGTTGGGATGATTGTTGTAGTTGATGTTGCTGTTGTTGTTGTTGTTATTGTTGGGCCGTTTGTTGTAGTTGCGATTGATGTTGCGATTGTTGGGATAATTGTTGCGATTATTGTTGTAATTGCTGTTGTTGTTGTATTGGTGATTCTTATCACCGTTTTCCTCCCACTTTCTTTTGACTTGCTTCACATTGGCCTCTTCAGCAGTCTGTTCTTTAATTCTTACTTCAATCTGGTTCACTAGTTTGTGAGCCATTCTACATGCCTGTTGTATAGAGGCGGGCTCGTGTGAACTTATATCTTCTTGGATTCTTTCCGGTAATCCTTTCACAAATGCGTCGATCTTCTCTTCCTCATCTTCGAATGCTCCCGGACACAATAGGCACAATTCTGTGAATCGTCTTTCGTACGTGGTAATATCAAATCCTTGGGTTCGTAACCCTCTAAGTTCTGTCTTGAGCTTATTGACCTCGGTTCTGGGACGGTACTTCTCGTTCATCAAGTGCTTGAATGCTGACCACGGTAGTGCGTACGCATCGTCTTGTCCCACTTGTTCTAGATAGGTATTCCACCATGTTAACGCAGAACCTGTGAAGGTATGCGTAGCGTACTTCACTTTGTCCTCTTCAGTACACTTACTTATGGCAAATACCGATTCGACCTTCTCGGTCAACCGTTTCAATCCGATCGGTCCTTCGGTTCCATCAAATTCCAAAGGTTTGCAGGCAGTGAATTCTTTGTAGGTGCATCCTACACGATTTCCTGTACTGCTAGATCCAAGGTTATTGTTGGTATGTAGCGCAGCCTGTACTGCGGCTATGTTTGAAGCTAGAAAAGTACGAAATTCCTCTTCATTCATATTCACGGTGTGTCGAGTAGTCGGTGCCATTTCCTTCAAAATAGTCAAATGGAACAAGTTAATCATACAGAATATTAAGAGTAGTTAATAGTATTTCGTAGCATAATATGAACTCATTTATAAAAGCTTTTTCTTCATATTAGCGTTTTATAAGTTTAAATTCGGGTAGTACCTACCCGTTAAGTTCATACTTAGTAGCTAATATACAATTCAACTGTGATGACCCGGAAATTCCCAATCAAATTTAAACTTAATCTTTATATGAATTCGACACGATAAGCAAAATCTGTAATGTTAAGTCTCGAAAGTTTGAAATCTATATTCATGTAATCAAGTTACCATTTGACCATGCCTGACGATTCACGAACATTTATGTGTATATAGATGTGTGTATATAATAAATACTTATTAAGTGATGGCGTTAACGAGGTATTAGATATAAAATACTTTACAAGAACGTATTTTGTTTCAATATAAGTTTATTATGCTTATCGATGGATTTAGATGAAAATATCAAATGATTGATTTATAAGATACATTGAATTAGGATGAAGAGTCTCTGTTATGAGGTCCACTTTGAATTAGGAAACCCTTACTTTTAACGGTATTCGGAATATTTGAAAAAGTGATTGTATATAAGAACAAAAGTGTTAATTATTGAGGATTAGACAAAAGTTGGTGGAGGATTGAATTTCATAACCCTTGTTATTTGATTCGATCGATACTAAGTTATTTTATTTAGAAAGTTTAAGGAAACTAAAATAAACGTTAGCGTATAAAGGAATTATAGGTTTAGAGTATAAACATTACGTGTTTTATTTATTTATTATTTTTTAATAGACTTTGAACTATTATTAGTTTGAAAAGCTAAATATAATATTATTACGTCAATATTTCCATTATATACGATATATACGAGTGTTTTTTTTAAATGAAATATATATATATATATATATATATATATTTTACGAGATGATGAATTATTATATTATAATTAGTCAACAAACGTTTTGATCTAAACTAATATCATTAAAATTGTTTTGATAAATAACGAGATTATAGATTATAAAAGTGAATTACTAAAATACTCAAAAGATTAAGTTACACTTTGAGTGGGTTAATTTTTCATTTATTTAAGTCTATATTTTGATAAAGGTACGAGTCATAAAACGTCCTGATTTAAAATAATATATTTTGATAAACAACGAGTCAATGATTTATAGAAGTAAATGACCACAACGGTCAATTTTATAAGTTATATTTTTATAAAAGAAATTTATTGATGAGTGAGTCTAATTTTTGTGAAAGGTACACGTCGCGTAACTTAAAAGGCTAGTTTTCTAAACGTACGAAAGTGCGCTTGAAAAACAGAAAGTGGTTCATGAGTCGTGAGACCACGACCGTGTCATTTTTGTAAAAATTATATTTTTACCATGAGCATAAATATAATATAATATTTAATTAATTCTAAAGATTAAATATATTATATATTAAATAATATATAAAGTTATACATATATGTGATAAACGAGTGTTATAGGTAAAAAGAAGTGTCGTCAACAAAATTTAAGGGCCATGAGCACTACCGTTTTTTTTTTAAGATTATAAAATTAAAATATGGCAATCAACTTGATCTTTTACTGGTCACTTTTGACTATAAAGAAATAATAGAGCATTGCCGACTCACTCTACTTCACGGGTCATCCTCCAACATGGTCCCACAAACAATTTGTATTTTTGAAAGTACTTAAATTTTGCCGTGATTTTTGGGATTAAAACGCGTAGTTATATCACCTCAACCAAGATTTTTAGTTACCAATTAAGTTTAGTATTTCACAAACAAAACAAATAGTTCAAGGCATAAAGAAACATAGAGCAAGCATAGTAGACGGGGAGGTCTTACGTCCCTGATTCGGTGACAATCTTTGAAGGTATAACTTAACTAAACTATAATATTTATATACTAATATGCTTTGATAATTGTATCACATTCATAACTTCAACCGAACCTACACATAAATCCATTAAATATTACACATAGAACTTTCATACTTTATTATATGTTCATCTTAAACCTTATTTTTTTTTTTAACTTAAATAAAGCATTTATTGGAAAACAAAATCACCGAAATTACTTGTTTAATTATTTGTGTATTACTACTAGAGACCTAGTTTTTATATTTCAAGTTCTCAGCTTGAGATAAAATGAAAATAATATGTGGAGTTTTTATCATTTTATAATTATAGATGATACATGATACAAAGTTAAAGACTCCATACAAAATATATATTTTATCCGTTTTAATTAAATAGTTCGGTTTTTATTTTTAGTTTGTTCCAAGTAACTCATTTTCATATATAAATAATAAGATAAAATTCTTTAATATTCGAGTCTTTAAAAAAAAAAAATATTTTGACCTCACTTAATTTCGAGTCATCATTTTTATTTGTAGCTATATACTAATTTTTTTTTTAGTCTTTACCTAACTAGTCATTTATTAATTTATGATTTATAATATTAATTAAATTAATATATAAATTTGAATACTGAGTTCTGTTGTACGAGTTCAAGTAGATGAGTATTTAGTTAAATATACATAATCATCATTTACATGTCTTTTCCCTAAACTCTATATATATATATATATATATATATATATATATATATATATATATATATATATACGTAAAAAAAAAGAATTATCTTTTTTGTACAATTTCTGTGCAGATTAAAATGGTTACATGATTTTTATTATTCTCGACATAAAACCTAGACTACAAACATGTTTCCAAAATTTGATTATGAAAATTTAATGATAAATATTAACTACTTAAAATATAGAATAAATATAATTTATTAATATAACATATAATTTATTAATATGACAAGTATATCACTAGTAATATATATATTCGTTCGATTACAATTATATGAGTTAATATATATATAAATGATATAGGTCGTGAATCCGAAGCCAACCCTGCATTGTTCAGTTGTTCAATATCATCATGTGTATTTTTACTACAAAATACAGTATTGTGAGTTTCATTATTCCCTTTTTAAATGCTTTTGCAATATAGATTTTTGGGACTGAGAATGCATGCGCTGTTTTTATAAATGTTTTACGAAATAGACACAAGTAATCAAAACTACATTATATGGTTGAATGATTGAAATCGAATATGCCTTTTTTTATTAAGTCTGGTAATCTAAGAATTAGGGAACAGACACCCTAATTGACGCGAACTCTAAAGATAGATCTATCGGGCCCAACAAGCCCCATCCAAAGTACCGGATGCTTTAGTACTTCGAAATTTATATCATGTCCGATGGAGGATCCCGGAATGATGGGGATATTCTTATATGCATATTGTGAATGTCGGTTACCAGGTGTTCAATCCATATGAATGATATTTTTGTCTCTATGCATGGGACGTTTATTTATGAGAATTGGAAATATGAAATCTTGTGGTCTATTAAAATTATGAAATGATTATTTATGATAAACTAATGAACTCACCAACCTTTTGGTTGACACTTGAAAGCATGTTTATTCTCAGGTACGAAAGAAATCTTCCGCTGTGTACTTGCTCATATTAGAGACATTACTTGGAGTTATTCATGGCATATTTCAAAAGACGTTGCATTCGAGTCGTCGAGTTCATCAAGATTATAATTTAGATAATTATAATTAGATATGTTATGAAATGGTATGCATATCGTCAATTTTCGATGTAAGGAAGTTTGTCTTTTCAAAACGAATGCAATGTTTGTAAAATGTATCATATAGAGGTCAAGTACCTCGCGATGTAACCAACTATTGTGAATCGTTTGTAATCGATGTGGACTTTGTCCGGATGGATTAGGACGGGTCCTTTCAGTTGGTATCAGAGCGGTGGTCTTAGTGAACCGGGTCTTGCATTAGTGTGTCTAACTGATAGTCGTTAAGATGCATTAGTGAGTCTGGACTTCGACCGTGTCTGCATGTCAAAAGTTTTGCTTATCGTTTTTGTCGAAAATCATCTGCTTATCATCCTTAGGAAATTACCTGCTCATTATTCTTAGTCTAGACACGTTTTACTGCATTGACTGCATGAATAGTGTGTAGACAAAAATTCATATCTTAGCGTATCTGTTACTGTAGATCTTGCTTGATATCCCTCGTAAACCTCTGCGTAATTTAAGAGATCCTGGTACTACATATATCTATGCATATTATGCATTAAGGATACATCCAACTATCAATTATTGTCACTAAACTCTCCATACCAAAAATCTTTTCGGTGATCGCATAAGATGGCCTCTACGAATCGACCAAGATCCTCTGACTCCGAAGACAGTGTGACAGGAGCGCACCAATCAATCAACTATCGTAATTACTGGAGAAAATGGGGGTGGGTTCGCGACATACTCACCCTATGGAGAAGGGAAGAAGGTACTCCATATCATGAATCGAATCTACCACCTAACCTTGGAGTACTCGACCCGCTCACCGGCGAACCTGTTCGCAACACTGTTTATACCTTTTTTGCCAGAATTTTTCGTCTTGAGACTACCATTAACGGAACTAGAGAAGATATCCGATCTCTACCTCACACTGATAACCAACCAGGGTTAGTAGAAGAAGTTAAAGAACTCCGAGCTCGAGTGTTAACTTTAGAGAACACGGTACACAAATTGCAAGCACCAGCAGTATCACCAACACCAGTAACATCACCAACCTCAGCACCAACAGCACTAGTACCACCAACAACAACATCCGCACCACCAGCTTCGACATCTTATTCTGTACCTCGAGTATAATCATCGTTCTACATAACGTTCTTTATCAATTATCTTCGTTCTTCATGGCGATTATGTAATCTATAATGTTTTAGAGATTATATATTCTTGTTCTAACCAAAAATTATATGAGTTTAATATCATATTAACTCATTAAATCCATGATTACATCTGAAGAAAATATATATGTATATATGTTTTCATAAAGATTGTAATTAAAATTTTTTTTTGTACAAACTGTTAATGGTGAAAATATTTTAACGGGTAGGTAATACCCGAGGAATATTTAGATTTCACATTAATAAGTTACATTGTACGTTCTTCGAAAACATTTGACAAAATAACCATTATGTTTATCTGATTCAACGATCATTACTATCCTACTTACACCCACAGATATACGTATCCGTTCACCGCAGAATAACCATTTTTATTCAATTTCACATTTGGATTTTGACCTATCATAATCCAACGAGTGGCATAATGAAGAAAACATTTGACAAAATAAAATTTGTTAGAAACAAACAAATTAATTATGAGGAAATTTTGTTAAGAATCCACGCTAACAAAATCCTAGTTAACTGTTCCGAGCTAACTGATTACATTTTAATTTATCGCAATTTTATTTATCGTCATTTAATTTCTGTTATTTATTTTACACACTTTAATTATCGGGACACATATACAATGTTTTGACATATCATATCGACCCATCTATATATATATTTCGGAACAACCATAGGCACTCTATATGCAAATGTTGGAGTTAGCTATACATGGTTGAGGTTGATTCCAAAATATATATATACTTTGAGTTGTGATCGAGTCTGAGACGAATACGGGTCACGATACATATTAATTAATTCGAATATTATATATTAAACTATATATGAATTATTGGACTGTTAACTGTGGAATATCAACATTGGACAATTAAAATGAATTAAAATATTAATTATAACATATGAAACTAAACAATTCTTCAAGTTTGCCACTTGATTTCGTCTTAAACCTCATTTGTATCTTCACGATTACAATCTGCGTTCAAACCTTTCGTAATTCTTGAAAACACCTCAATTGGGAGGATGAACCAACCGCACTTCATTTACGGAAGAAAAGATTGATGCGTATAGTTATGCACCTGAAAATTCTCAGAACCTGTATAAATGTTTAACACATATCTGTGATAGCTTCTTTGGCATTGTTATTTTCGAAAATAACAACACAATTTCTTTTTAAATTAGCCAATTTTGTCATAGCTCCAACAAGTCAACTTCGACTTTTCATTCAAAACAACCTTATTATAACCTTGATATTTATATGTGTGCTCTTTATTATTACCGGAGAACCTTTTATATTCCACCATATTACCATCAGCGTTTAATCATCTAAAAACATCATTCTTCTGAAACCACCTCGGATTGACAACCGACGATACAAATATGGCTGCATTAAATGCAGAGGAAACAGTAAAATTGTAGATGGCCTAAATGGCCAAGAGTTTGATGATAAAGAATAGTATGTTGGAAAAGCTCAGAAAAGTTGGAACTGGAAAACGGATTGAGCTAACCACGAAGGAGACCAAGGACAAATACCAGGACCATACCATATATTCAAAGAATCCAGGTGATTCTGGATCCGATGAAACTTTCAAAGAATATCTTGCTCCGAAGTCATGTTAAAATCTTGCGGAAAATCTTTCTCCATCAACCATCGAACTTAGAAATTCCAAAATATTATCATCAATATCTTCGATATTTCTGAGGATATTTTCATAAATACTCTCTTCCGAAATTATATACCTCTTCGTGCTTCCTGTGTATCATTATATTGGAAACATTCAATAGAAAATTTAGTACCGAAAAGCAGATTATACGAAACTAGGAAGAAAGCCGTGGACAAATCACAAAGAATAAGTTTGACTTCAAAGAATCAAATGATTCTGTTTCTGATGAAATCTTTAGCGAATACCTTGCTTCCGAATCTAAACCCTTACGGATAAATTTTCTTCATCATCCATCGATATTAGAAATTCCAAGATATCATCATATCTTTCATTATAAATATCCTCCATAATTCTGAAGATATTTTCATAACTGTTCTTATCTGAAATCATTAATCTCTTCGTGCTATCATGTTACATCATATAGAAACTGTTAGTTTCTATATTATGTAAACTTTCGAGCTTAAAATGTGAATGTTAATGAAGTAATGTTGGGAACTGATGCATGAGTTAGTATAATATAATGACACTTGATCAACGTGATTATATTACAGTAGGTCATGCTGAGTTTCTAATGAGACGTGATGAATCACAGATCATAACGTCATCATGTGCCATGTTACATAACTTTTTCATTCTACTCAACTCCTGAACAAATCAAGAAAATGTATTCTTGATGGTTCTATCTTCCGCGATGTTGATAAATTTGAAAATCAAATCGTGCTATCACGTTCCTTCCTGCTTAGAACATTATAATCATTCGAAACTCTATATCTACAAATTCTGGACCATTATTCACTTGACTTGAAGTCGGGAAGAGAAAACAAAAGCATAGAGCTTTGAAATTTAAGGGAGAATATAAATCCCGATAGCAACACATAAATTACAAACCGTATATATCAATGTTTATAGAAACATAAATACACGGGAGAATTAAAAACATTATAATCCCAAGGGCGAAGTAGAAGAAAGCAGATTCCTCTGGTGAAAGTTGGAAAAGGAGAATGATTGTTGTGATAGTAAGGATGAGGACAATGATCAGAACTGGATTAAACATTTTCAGAATCTTTTGGATGTATGAAACAAGAAGAAAAGTATAGGAATGGTGAGAATAATGGAACGGAAGAGTTTAATTTATAATGGAAATATCAGACAGAGTAATCGAAGCAGATCACCGTATTTAATTAGAAAGATCTTAATTTCCTCATTCGCCGAAGAATCAAATCTTTTAGATTTCGAAGATTTTCTTTAAATCCCTTGAATTTCGGGATTCAATTGTGACTACGTCAAAAGTTATGGAAAATCTTCATTTATTCATCTCGATCTTTGGTGATAGCATCATTCATACGCTTCGATTAATCGAATCATTTTATTCATATTACTCAATGATGATAAAACTTTATTTATCGACTCATATTCATCATGAAAACATTTTTATTGTTAGTCATAATCATCTCGCTCAAATTTCGGGACGAAATTTCTTTAACGGGTAGGTACTGTGATGACCCGGAAATTCCCAATCAAATTTAAACTTAATCTTTATATGAATTCGACACGATAAGCAAAATCTGTAATGTTAAGTCTCGAAAGTTTGAAATCTATATTCATGTAATCAAGTTACCATTTGACCATGCCTGACGATTCACGAACATTTATGTGTATATAGATGTGTGTATATAATAAATACTTATTAAGTGATGGCGTTAACGAGGTATTAGATATAAAATACTTTACAAGAACGTATTTTGTTTCAATATAAGTTTATTATGCTTATCGATGGATTTAGATGAAAATATCAAATGATTGATTTATAAGATACATTGAATTAGGATGAAGAGTCTCTGTTATGAGGTCCACTTTGAATTAGGAAACCCTTACTTTTAACGGTATTCGGAATATTTGAAAAAGTGATTGTATATAAGAACAAAAGTGTTAATTATTGAGGATTAGACAAAAGTTGGTGGAGGATTGAATTTCATAACCCTTGTTATTTGATTCGATCGATACTAAGTTATTTTATTTAGAAAGTTTAAGGAAACTAAAATAAACGTTAGCGTATAAAGGAATTATAGGTTTAGAGTATAAACATTACGTGTTTTATTTATTTATTATTTTTTAATAGACTTTGAACTATTATTAGTTTGAAAAGCTAAATATAATATTATTACGTCAATATTTCCATTATATACGATATATACGAGTGTTTTTTTTTAAATGAAATATATATATATATATATATATATATATATATATATATATTTTACGAGATGATGAATTATTATATTATAATTAGTCAACAAACGTTTTGATCTAAACTAATATCATTAAAATTGTTTTGATAAATAACGAGATTATAGATTATAAAAGTGAATTACTAAAATACTCAAAAGATTAAGTTACACTTTGAGTGGGTTAATTTTTCATTTATTTAAGTCTATATTTTGATAAAGGTACGAGTCATAAAACGTCCTGATTTAAAATAATATATTTTGATAAACAACGAGTCAATGATTTATAGAAGTAAATGACCACAACGGTCAATTTTATAAGTTATATTTTTATAAAAGAAATTTATTGATGAGTGAGTCTAATTTTTGTGAAAGGTACACGTCGCGTAACTTAAAAGGCTAGTTTTCTAAACGTACGAAAGTGCGCTTGAAAAACAGAAAGTGGTTCATGAGTCGTGAGACCACGACCGTGTCATTTTTGTAAAAATTATATTTTTACCATGAGCATAAATATAATATAATATTTAATTAATTCTAAAGATTAAATATATTATATATTAAATAATATATAAAGTTATACATATATGTGATAAACGAGTGTTATAGGTAAAAAGAAGTGTCGTCAACAAAATTTAAGGGCCATGAGCACTACCGTTTTTTTTTTAAGATTATAAAATTAAAATATGGCAATCAACTTGATCTTTTACTGGTCACTTTTGACTATAAAGAAATAATAGAGCATTGCCGACTCACTCTACTTCACGGGTCATCCTCCAACATGGTCCCACAAACAATTTGTATTTTTGAAAGTACTTAAATTTTGCCGTGATTTTTGGGATTAAAACGCGTAGTTATATCACCTCAACCAAGATTTTTAGTTACCAATTAAGTTTAGTATTTCACAAACAAAACAAATAGTTCAAGGCATAAAGAAACATAGAGCAAGCATAGTAGACGGGGAGGTCTTACGTCCCTGATTCGGTGACAATCTTTGAAGGTATAACTTAACTAAACTATAATATTTATATACTAATATGCTTTGATAATTGTATCACATTCATAACTTCAACCGAACCTACACATAAATCCATTAAATATTACACATAGAACTTTCATACTTTATTATATGTTCATCTTAAACCTTATTTTTTTTTAACTTAAATAAAGCATTTATTGGAAAACAAAATCACCGAAATTACTTGTTTAATTATTTGTGTATTACTACTAGAGACCTAGTTTTTATATTTCAAGTTCTCAGCTTGAGATAAAATGAAAATAATATGTGGAGTTTTTATCATTTTATAATTATAGATGATACATGATACAAAGTTAAAGACTCCATACAAAATATATATTTTATCCGTTTTAATTAAATAGTTCGGTTTTTATTTTTAGTTTGTTCCAAGTAACTCATTTTCATATATAAATAATAAGATAAAATTCTTTAATATTCGAGTCTTTAAAAAAAAAAAATATTTTGACCTCACTTAATTTCGAGTCATCATTTTTATTTGTAGCTATATACTAATTTTTTTTTTAGTCTTTACCTAACTAGTCATTTATTAATTTATGATTTATAATATTAATTAAATTAATATATAAATTTGAATACTGAGTTCTGTTGTACGAGTTCAAGTAGATGAGTATTTAGTTAAATATACATAATCATCATTTACATGTCTTTTCCCTAAACTCTATATATATATATATATATATATATATATATATATATATATATATACGTAAAAAAAAAGAATTATCTTTTTTGTACAATTTCTGTGCAGATTAAAATGGTTACATGATTTTTATTATTCTCGACATAAAACCTAGACTACAAACATGTTTCCAAAATTTGATTATGAAAATTTAATGATAAATATTAACTACTTAAAATATAGAATAAATATAATTTATTAATATAACATATAATTTATTAATATGACAAGTATATCACTAGTAATATATATATTCGTTCGATTACAATTATATGAGTTAATATATATATAAATGATATAGGTCGTGAATCCGAAGCCAACCCTGCATTGTTCAGTTGTTCAATATCATCATGTGTATTTTTACTACAAAATACAGTATTGTGAGTTTCATTATTCCCTTTTTAAATGCTTTTGCAATATAGATTTTTGGGACTGAGAATGCATGCGCTGTTTTTATAAATGTTTTACGAAATAGACACAAGTAATCAAAACTACATTATATGGTTGAATGATTGAAATCGAATATGCCTTTTTTTATTAAGTCTGGTAATCTAAGAATTAGGGAACAGACACCCTAATTGACGCGAACTCTAAAGATAGATCTATCGGGCCCAACAAGCCCCATCCAAAGTACCGGATGCTTTAGTACTTCGAAATTTATATCATGTCCGATGGAGGATCCCGGAATGATGGGGATATTCTTATATGCATATTGTGAATGTCGGTTACCAGGTGTTCAATCCATATGAATGATATTTTTGTCTCTATGCATGGGACGTTTATTTATGAGAATTGGAAATATGAAATCTTGTGGTCTATTAAAATTATGAAATGATTATTTATGATAAACTAATGAACTCACCAACCTTTTGGTTGACACTTGAAAGCATGTTTATTCTCAGGTACGAAAGAAATCTTCCGCTGTGTACTTGCTCATATTAGAGACATTACTTGGAGTTATTCATGGCATATTTCAAAAGACGTTGCATTCGAGTCGTCGAGTTCATCAAGATTATAATTTAGATAATTATAATTAGATATGTTATGAAATGGTATGCATATCGTCAATTTTCGATGTAAGGAAGTTTGTCTTTTCAAAACGATGTAACCAACTATTGTGAATCGTTTGTAATCGATGTGGACTTTGTCCGGATGGATTAGGACGGGTCCTTTCATCAACTACTACAATTCTATATGAAAAACTGATTATAATAATATTTCGCGTTCAAACTTTTATACAATATTTTACAAACTTACAATACCGCTTATTTTACATAAAGCATGAAATATAGCACACAATAACTTTGATACAAGATAGTTGGGAAGATAATTCTAGCTAGTACACAAGTCGTTCAGCAAAGGCAATAAAGACACGTAATTCATACGTCCAGAAACAAGTCATGCATTCTGGTTTTACTAGGACTACTTCCCATCCTTGGTCTTGTGCAACATAACCGTTATGGCCGTTGATAAGACAGCGTGTTGTAACGTCGTCAAAGGGACGAGGGTTACGTAATGTCCAACAGTCCCGTAATAATCTAAAAACCTCATTTCTTACCCCAATTACCGACTCCGTCACTTGTGGAAACGTTTTGTTTAATAGTTGTAGCCCGATGTTCTTGTTCTCACTTTGGTGAGAAGCGAACATTACTAATCCGTAAGCATAACATGCTTCTTTATGTTGCATGTTAGCCGCTTTTTCTAAATCACGAAGTCCAATATTCGGATATATTGAGTCAAAATAATTTCTTAACCCGTTGCGTAAAATAGCATTTGGGTTCCCCGCAATATATGCGTCAAAGTAAACACATCGTAACTTATGGGTTTCCCAATGTGATATCCCCCATCTTTCAAACGAAAGTCTCTTATAAACCAAGACATTCTTGGAACGTTCTTCGAATGTCTTACAAACTGATCTCGCCTTAAATAGTTGTGCCGAGGAATTCTGGCCGACTCTAGAGAAGATTTCATCAATCATGTCTCCGGGTAGGTCTCTTAAAATATTGGGTTGTCTATCCATTTTGTGTTTTTAAACTGTAAAATAGACAAGAGTTAGATTCATAAAAAAATACTTATTAATACAAGCAATTTTTACATATATCATAAAGCATAAGAACACTATATTACATATATTACACCACACGAATACAACTATCTTATTCCGACTCGCTCGTTTCTTCTTCTTCGGTTTTGGTTCGTTTTGCCAAGTTTCTAGGGATATATGATGTTCCCCTAATACGAGCCGTCGTTGTCCACATTGGTTTAGAAAAACCTGGTGGTTTAGAGGTTCCCGGGTCATTGTTACAACTTAAGAACTTCGGGGGTTGACGATACATATAAAGTTCATCGGGGTTGGAATTAGATTTCTCTATTTTTATGCCCTTTCCCTTATTATTTTCTTTTGCCTTTTTAAATTCAGTTGGGGTAATTTCTATAACATCATTGGAATTCTCGTCGGAATCCGATTCATCGGGGAATTGGTAATCCTCCCAATATTTTGCTTCCTTGGCGGAAACACCATTGACCATAATTAACCTTGGTCGGTTGGTTGAGGATTCTCTTTTACTTAACCGTTTTATTATTTCTCCCGCCGGTTCTATTTCTTCATCCGGTTCTGATTCTTCTTCCGGTTCCGATTCTTCTTCCGGTTTCGACTCTTCTTCCGGTTCCTCTTCGGGAACTTGTGAATCAGTCCACGAATCATTCCAATTTACATTTGACTCTTCATTATTATTAGGTGAGTCAATGGGACTTGTTCTAGAGGTAGACATCTATCACATAAAATCAAACGCGTTAAGAGATTAATATATCACATAATATTCACATGTTAAAAATATATAGTTTCCAACAAAATTTGTTAAGCAATCATTTTTCAAGTAAACACGGTCGAAGTCCAGACTCACTAATGCATCCTAACAAACTCGATAAGACACACTAATGCAAAATTCTGGTTCTCTAAGACCAACGCTCGGATACCAACTGAAATGTCCCGTTCTTATTGATTAAAAACGTTCCATATTAATTGATTTCGTTGCGAGGTTTTGACCTCTATATGAGACGTTTTTCAAAGACTGCATTCATTTTAAAACAAATCATAACCTTTATTTCATCAATAAAGGTTTAAAAAGCTTTACGTAGATTATCAAATAATGATAATCTAAAATATCCTGTTTACACACGACCATTACATAATGGTTTACAATACAAATATGTTACAACAAAATAAGTTTCTTGAATGCAGTTTTTACACAATATCATACAAGCATGAACTCCAAATCTCGTCCTTATTTAAGTATGCGACAGCGGAAGCTCTTAATAATCACCTGAGAATAAACATGCTTAAAACGTCAACAAAAATGTTGGTGAGTTATAGGTTTAACCTATATATATCAAATCATAATAATAGACCACAAGATTTCATATTTCAATACACATCCCATACATAGAGATAAAAATCATTCATATGGTGAACACCTGGTAACCGACATTAACAAGATGCATATATAAGAATATCCCCATCATTCCGGGACACCCTTCGGATATGATATAAATTTCGAAGTACTAAAGCATCCGGTACTTTGGATGGGGCTTGTTGGGCCCAATAGATCTATCTTTAGGATTCGCGTCAATTAGGGTGTCTTTTCCCTAATTCTTAGATTACCAGACTTAATAAAAAGGGGCATATTCGATTTCGATAATTCAACCATAGAATGTAGTTTCACGTACTTGTGTCTATTTTGTAAATCATTTATAAACCTGCATGTATTCTCATCCCAAAAATATTAGATTTTAAAAGTGGGACTATAACTCACTTTCACAGATTTTTACTTCGTCGGGAAGTAAGACTTGGCCACTGGTTGATTCACGAACCTATAACAATATATACATATATATCAAAGTATGTTCAAAATATATTTACAACACTTTTAATATATTTTGATGTTTTAAGTTTATTAAGTCAGCTGTCCTCGTTAGTAACCTACAACTAGTTGTCCACAGTTAGATGTACAGAAATAAATCGATAAATATTATCTTGAATCAATCCACGACCCAGTGTATACGTATCTCAGTATTGATCACAACTCAAACTATGTATATTTTGGAATCAACCTCAACCCTGTATAGCTAACTCCAACATTCACATATAGAGTGTCTATGGTTGTTCCGAAATATATATAGATGTGTCGACATGATAGGTCGAAACATTGTATACGTGTCTATGGTATCTCAAGATTACATAATATACAATACAAGTTGATTAAGTTATGGTTGGAATAGATTTGTTACCAATTTTCACGTAGCTAAAATGAGAAAAATTATCCAATCTTGTTTTACCCATAACTTCTTCATTTTAAATCCGTTTTGAGTGAATCAAATTGCTATGGTTTTATATTGAACTCTATTTTATGAATCTAAATAGAAAAGTATAGGTTTATAGTCGGAAAAATAAGTTACAAGTCGTTTTTGTAAAGGTAGTCATTTCAGTCGAAAGAACGACGTCTAGATGACCATTTTAGAAAACATACTTCCACTTTGAGTTTAATCATAATTTTTGGATATAGTTTCATGTTCATAATAAAAATCATTTTCTCAGAATAACAACTTTAAAATCAAAGTTTATCATAGTTTTTAATTAACTAACCCAAAACTGCCCGCGGTGTTACTACGACGGCGTAAATCCGGTTTTACGGTGTTTTTCGTGTTTCCAGGTTTTAAATCATTAAGTTAGCATATCATATAGATATAGAACATGTGTGTAGTTAATTTTAAAAGTCAAGTTAGAAGGATTAACTTTTGTTTGCGAACAAGTTTAGAATTAACTAAACTATGTTCTAGTGATTACGAGTTTAAACCTTCGAATAAGATAGCTTTATATGTATGAATCGAATGATGTTATGAACATCATTACTACCTTAAGTTCCTTGGATAAACCTACTGGAAAAGAGAAAAATGGATCTAGCTTCAACGGATCCTTGGATGGCTCGAAGTTCTTGAAGCAGAATCATGACACGAAAACAAGTTCAAGTAAGATCATCACTTGAAATAAGATTGTTATAGTTATAGAAATTGAACCAAAGTTTGAATATGATTATTACCTTGTATTAGAATGATAACCTACTGTAAGAAACAAAGATTTTTTGAGGTTGGATGATCACCTTACAAGATTGGAAGTGAGCTAGCAAACTTGAAAGTATTCTTGATTTTATGTAACTAGAACTTGTAAAATATATGAAGAACACTTAGAACTTGAAGATAGAACTTGAGAGAGATCAATTAGATGAAGAAAATTGAAGAATGAAAGTGTTTGTAGGTGTTTTTGGTCGTTGGTGTATGGATTAGATATAAAGGATATGTAATTTTGTTTTCATGTAAATAAGTCATGAATGATTACTCATATTTTTGTAATTTTATGAGATATTTCATGCTAGTTGCCAAATGATGGTTCCCACATGTGTTAGGTGACTCACATGGGCTGCTAAGAGCTGATCATTGGAGTGTATATACCAATAGTACATACATCTAAAAGCTGTGTATTGTACGAGTACGAATACGGGTGCATACGAGTAGAATTGTTGATGAAAATGTAATTGTAAGCATTTTTGTTAAGTAGAAGTATTTTGATAAGTGTATTGAAGTCTTTCAAAAGTGTATAAATACATATTAAAACACTACATGTATATACATTTTAACTGAGTCGTTAAGTCATCGTTAGTCGTTACATGTAAGTGTTGTTTTGAAACCTTTAGGTTAACGATCTTGTTAAATGTTGTTAACCCAATGTTTATAATATCAAATGATATTTTAAATTATTATATTATCATGATATTATCATGTATGAATATCTCTTAATATGATATATATACATTAAATGTCGTTACAACGATAATCGTTACATATATGTCTCGTTTCAAAATCATTAAGTTAGTAGTCTTGTTTTTACATATGTAGTTCATTGTTAATATAATTAATGATATGTTTACTTATCATAATATCATGTTAACTATATATATAACCATATATATGTCATCATATAGTTTTTACAAGTTTTAACGTTCGTGAATCACCGGTCAACTTGGGTGGTCAATTGTCTATATGAAACCTATTTCAATTAATCAAGTCTTAACAAGTTTGATTGCTTAACATGTTGGAAACATTTAATCATGTAAATATCAATCTCAATTAATATATATAAACATGGAAAAGTTCGGGTCACTACATTCGTGATTTAGAAAAAGTGGCTAACATGCAACATAAAGAAGCATGTTATGCTTACGGATTAGTAATGTTCGCTTCTCACCAAAGTGAGAACAAGAACATCGGGCTACAACTATTAAACAAAACGTTTCCACAAGTGACGGAGTCGGTAATTGGGGTAAGAAATGAGGTTTTTAGATTGTTACGGGACTGTTGGACATTACGTAACCCTCGTCCCTTTGACGACGTTACAACACGCTGTCTTATCAACGGCCATAACGGTTATGTTCCACAAGACCAAGGATGGGAAGTAATCCTAGTAAAACCAGAATGCATGACTTGTTTCTGGACGTATGAATTACGTGTCTTTATTGCCTTTGCTGAACGACTTGTGTACTAGCTAGAATTATCTTCACAACCATCTTGTATCAAATTTATTGTGTGCTATATTTCATGCTATATGTAAAATAAGCGGTATTGTAAGTTTGTAAAATATTGTGTAAAAGTTTGAACGCGAAATATTATTATAATCAGTTTTTCATATAGAATTGTAGTAGTTGAATTGTATATTAGCTACTAAGTATGAACTTAACGGGTAGGTGCTACCCGAATTTAAACTTATAAAACGCTAATATGAAGAAAAAGCTTATATAAATGAGTTCATATTATGCTACGAAATACTATTAACTACTCTTAATATTCTGTATGATTAACTTGTTCCATTTGACTATTTTGAAGGAAATGGCACCGACTACTCGACACACCGTGAATATGAATGAAGAGGAATTCCGTACTTTTCTAGCTTCAAACATAGCCGCAGTACAGGCTGCGCTACATACCAACAATAACCTTGGATCTAGCAGTACAGGAAATCGTGTAGGATGCACCTACAAAGAATTCACTGCCTGCAAACCTTTGGAATTTGATGGAACTGAAGGACCGATCGGATTGAAACGGTGGACCGAGAAGGTCGAATCGGTGTTTGCCATAAGTAAGTGTACTGAAGAGGACAAAGTGAAGTACGCTACGCATACCTTCACAGGTTCTGCGTTAACATGGTGGAATACCTATCTAGAGCAAGTGGGACAAGACGATTCGTACGCACTACCGTGGTCAGCATTCAAGCACTTGATGAACGAGAAGTACCGTCCCAGAACCGAGGTCAATAAGCTCAAGACAGAACTTAGAGGGTTACGAACCCAAGGATTTGATATTACCACGTACGAAGGACGATTCACAGAATTATGCCTATTGTGTCCGGGAGCATTCGAAGATGAGGAAGAGAAGATCGACGCGTTTGTGAAAGGATTACCAGAAAGAATCCAAGAAGATATAAGTTCACACGAGCCCGCCTCCATACAACAGGCATGTAGAATGGCTCACAAACTAGTGAACCAGATTGAAGAAAGAATTAAAGAACAGACTGCTGAAGAGGCCAATGTGAAACAAGTCAAAAGAAAGTGGGAGGAAAACAGTGATAAGAATCACCAATACAACAACAACAGCAATTACAACAATAATCGCAACAATTATCCCAACAATCGCAACTACAACAAACGGCCCAACAACAACAACAACAACAACAACAGCAACTGCAACTACAACAATCATCCTAACAACAATAATAACCGCAACAACAACAACAATCAGAAGCAGCTATGCCAAAGGTGTGAAAAGTATCACTCGGGGTTCTGCACCAAATTTTGCAACAAGTGTAAAAGAAATGGTCATAGCGCAGCGAAGTGTGAGGTCTACGGACCAGGGGTTAATAGAACGAAAGGAACAAATGGTGTCGAAACGAGTAATGGCGGAGCAAGTAGTGTCGGAGCAAGTTATGCCAATGTAGTTTGTTATAAATGTGGAAAATCGGGCCACATTATTAGAAATTGCCCGAACCAGGAGAACAGGTATGGACAAGGCCGCGGAAGAGTTTTCAATATTAATGCGGCAGAGGTACAGGAAGACCCGGAGCTTGTTACGGGTACGTTTCTTATTGACAATAAATCTGCTTACGTTTTATTTGATTCAGGTGCGGATAGAAGCTATATGAGTAGAGATTTTTGTGCTAAATTAAGTTGTCCATTGACGCCTTTGGATAGTAAATTTTTACTCGAATTATCAAATGGTAAATTAATTTCAGCAGATAATATATGTCGGAATCGAGAAATTAAACTGGTTAGCGAAACATTTAAGATTGATTTGATACCAGTAGAGTTAGGGAGTTTTGATGTGATAATCGGTATGGACTGGTTGAAAGAAGTGAAAGCAGAGATCGTTTGTTACAAAAATGCAATTCGCATTATACGAGAAAAAGGAAAACCCTTAATGGTGTACGGAGAAAAGGGCAACACGAAGCTACATCTTATTAGTAATTTGATATAACGACCCTCATTTTTCCATTATATATTTTTCCAATATTAAATGCCCAAACAATATAATCAAAACTTAATGATTAAACTTTAATCAACAATTGTTAAGTATTAAGAGTTAGAAAACATATTAATTAACTTTGTGCAATAATTGACAAGTTAATAAAAGATGAAAATAATAAACTGTTAGTCGACACTCACTGCTAATTAAAATTTATGCATTTATGTAATATTATAACTGATAACCTATAAGTAATAAATAAAAATTGACATTTATATAAATAATAAAACAATTGAGAACTAAATATATACAAGTCATGAATTAGTAAAAAGAAAATAATACTTATCATGTAGTAAATGTAAAAACTAATAATAGTAATAATAGTAATAATAATGAGACTAAAGAATCTTAAACAATTACATCCTTATGTTGACTAAAAATTAAAATAATATATATATAAACTAGTACCACCTATTGTTGACTAAAAATTATAAAATAAAATAAAATCATTAATTAGAACATCCTTATGTTGACTAACACTCTAATACTTGCACTATATAAACTCCTAGTTTCTCATTCACAAATCACACCAAAATCCTCTCTCAAAAACAATCTCTCCCTCTCCCTCTCTTGTGGTATTCGGATCTTCAAGCTTGTTCTTCGTGTTCTTCAAGAATCTTCAAGGAGTTCTTCAAGATTTTTAAGGCTTTGATCTTCCATCTTCATCGTGTTCATCTTTTCTTTGTTAATTATCTTGAATCTTCAAAGGTATAACATAAACCCTAAACTATTTACATAAACTTTAATCTTTGTTAATTCATATTCATATTATAAACTTGTTATTCATAAGTATATACATAAACACTCCTAGATTTATATATACATATATACATGTAAAAAAAAATATTTTTATGTATATATACGAATTATATATACATATACATATTAAAACCTTAAACCCTAATACTACTTATACTAGTACTTAACATGTATACACTATTACTATTACTAGCACCTATAACCTACTACTTATATTGTAGCACAAAAATATTTTGGGATATGTATTAGAGATGTATAGATCTTCGAACTTTCTTGACGAATGGTTTCTACGAGATTCTAGGCAGAGGGTTTGGATTTCCGATTTAAAGGGTCCTATGGCTCAAGCCCCTAGATCTAAATTAGCCATTCGAAGGGAAAGGGGTGATTGGAAGCTTATCTAATACGGCAAGTATCCTAAAATGAAAAACACTCATAAAAGTAGAAACTCTATAGTCATAGAAACTTAGTAAAATAAGAAACTTTCTAAAAATGGAAACATTATAAAAATAGTAACTTACTAGGAATAGAAACTTAGTAAAACAAACTATACTTAAACACATACTTAAACTTAAACATGGGCAAAACACTTAACTACTCTTAAATGTCAATAGGTTGACTTTCCTGCTCACTCGTTCAACTCTTTATTCCGAGGAATAACTCTCTCTCTACTTACTAAGGTGAATTCATAGCCCCACTCTTTATTGCTAGCAAACTTATTTAACTTATTTGGGGTGAGACACATGCTGCTTTTACTATTTACAATTTAGACACAAGTACCAACTGCTAAAACTATGCTATACCCGGCTACGTCCGACTAAGTCCCTACAGTGATATTTTTAAGTGCTGCGGCATGCTTATTTATTGGGGGTAGGCCTATCGGGAGTAACGTCCCCGATACATTTGACTCAGTCTTTGTATTACTTGATAATGAAATTTAAACCGACAAGGACAGACACAACTTGTCATGGGGCAAACTTGAACGTTTAGTCTAAATATCACGCACTGGCATAACTTTTGGATCTGCGAGATCTACTTTTTGATCCTGCGGGAGATCAACCTTACAAATTAAATCTTGTGGTCTAAAACAAACGGTCAAACTTATTTGTTAAACCTATGAACTTCACTCAACCTTTTGGTTGACACTTTAGCATGTTTTGTCTCAGGTGCTGTTTGATTCAAGCTCTTATACTTACTGCTTATGTGATGCTACTTGGACATAGGATCAAGAGATATCGCATTTATTACTTCTGCATGTGAACATTTCCATTATTGTTATTCCTATCATTGTAACTACGTTTCATTTTCCGCTGCGTGCTCAATAAAGTTTGTTTTATCATTTAGTATTGTTCTCGTATATTATAATATGTTGGTTGATTTGATATTAAGTCACATTTCACCCAGGCCCTAACTGGGGGTGTGACAGATTGGTATCAGAGCAAACCAGGCTGTTATAGAGAACCAGGATTGCATTTTTATGTGTGCCTTACTTGTTAGCTAGGGTGCCTTAGCAATCTAGGAAACTATAACCTTTCCTGCCTTGGACTTAAAGCACTTAGGATTGTCGTATAATCTTAACAATTATGCTTTAATAAACTTGACTCAAAGATTCTAATCAAGGTCTCTTTCCTAATGATAGGATGTCAAGCTCAAACGTTAACAAGCCCAACAAAGCAACTCACAACCCTACCACCGAAGTAGGTGTTGGACACTCTTCAACTTCGAGACCAGTTCGAAGTCCTCTTTATAATCCTGCTTCACCACCGCTGAATTATAGCCCGAATACTATTTTAGATTCACATGGGTCTCCTCAATACTACCCAACTCCGAGAACCCAAGATAAGGGAAAACGGCATGAAGAAGTTGGTCCATCAAGGAAGAGAGCCCGATCTCCTTTTTATGATGGTCCTAAGTATGAAATCATGAGATTACGAAACGATACCGAGAGAAACATTGGAGGTCTACTTCGCCACATGGAAAGAGTGGATCGTCGAATGAAGAAACTTATGAAAGAAAACGTCGAGCTAAGAAAGGAGTTGCTGATGCTAAAGTGCGAGGAAGAACGCAACACTCGCTGGGGAAAGCAATCACTTGCTTACCTCAAGGAGGATGTTGATGTCCGAATGAAAATGGAGAAAGGTCGAGTCGACGAACAACTTGCCATAAGAGAGTACAACACTAATGCCGTAAACAGTCGTGTTACCAACCTTTATGACAACTTCGAGTATCTCTATGAGAAACAAAAGTCGAAAAATGAGAAAGTTGAGGAGTTTATGAAGAAGGTTGGAGACGAAATATGAAGACTACTTCAATCTTAATATTTCCTAGTTATTTTTCCTATTTTCCATCTATGTAAAGGCTGTGCCTTAAACAATTTCTATTTCCGAATCGTGTAATAAAGGCTTATTTAATGCCTCGTTCTAATAATATAAAGTGTTTTATTAATATCATGCGATATCAATACTTTAGTTTATTCATACTTGTGATTACTCAAACTTATAACTTGTTAAACTTATCAAACATATGTTCACTTTTATGTAGTGACATCATGGTTCGTCCAGCTGCACCTACCGTTAACAACGTTGTGTTAACTACTGAGCAATTCCAACAGTTACTCGCTGCTGCCCAAGGCAACGCCCAAGCTAATCATGCTAATACTCAACCAAAATCTTGTTCCTACAAGGACTTTACAAACTGTCACCCTCCCGCTTTTAAGGGAAACGAAGAAGCTGTCGAACTAGTTCGTTGGTTCGAAAAGATGGAATCTATTTTCCGTATTTGCAACTGTGGTGATGATGATCGAGTAAAGTATGCCACTAGCTCGTTGGGTGGTAATGCTTTAACTTGGTGGACTGCTTATGCCAAGTCCGTAGGAATTGATAATGCTAATGCAATTCCATGGGACGAACTCAAAAGTATGATGGTCAACAAATTCTGCCCAAGGAGTCAAGTTCAGAAGCTTGAAGCTGAGTTCTGGGAACTCAGGGTCAAGGGTACTGACATTGAGAATTATACCAATCGTTATCTGGAGCTTTCTACTCTATGTCCTGAAATGTTTCCTACTGAAGCTAGAAGAATTGAGCGGTATATTGAAGGTCTTCCCGAGGATGTTCAAGGGAATGTTATTGCTGCTGAGAAGGTTACTTTGGATGCTGTGATTCTCATGGCACAAAATCTCATGTTGGCCAAGAGAAGAAGGGCGTCGGCCAATAAGCAAGTTGAAACCAAGGGTAATGATGGTAAGAGGAAGTTTGAGCCGTCTCAAGGTTCAACTCAGAATGTTAGTAAAAAGCTTATGGATAGTACAAGGACGAATTATAAGGGCACTTATCCTTTTTGTGTTCGTTGTGAAAGGCATCACCCGGGGCAGTGCACTGCCACTTGTTCGTTGTGTAAGAAAGTGGGACACGTAGCTAAGACGTGTAGGACTCCTCCAAAGAATAAATCTATTGTTCCTGCCAAAGCTCCTCCTACTTGTTATACTTGTGGGGAAAAGGGACACATTAGTCCAAATTGCCCTAAGAAGAGAGATAATCCTGCTACTGGAGCCAATACTACTGCTGCAAAGGGTCGTGCATTTGTTATTACTGCTGCTGAAGCCCGAGATGAAGATGAGGTCATCACGGGTACGTATCTCGTCAATAATTGCTACGCAACTATTTTATTCGATACTGGTGCCGACCGAAGTTACGTATCTAATGAATTTTGTACCCTATTTACTGAAAAGCCTCAACCCTTAGAAACTAAACGATTAGTAGAAGTAGCCAATGGAAAGATCATGAAAGTTGATAAAATTTATAAAAACTGCAACCTAATCTTAGCCAGCAAAGAATTTAAGATAGACCTTTTGCCGGTCGAGCTAGGAAGTTTCGATGTCGTAGTTGGAATGGATTGGTTACGTCCATTAAGAGCTGTAGCGACCCGACCAAATCGTCATTGACGGCGCCGACTACTTAGGTCCCGTTACGTGGTCGTAGTCCCTATATGAGACTCGTTTGACCAAAATTATGTCGCATTCATTTGAAAGGTACAAGACTTGCAAGTTTAGTTTACAAAACCGTTCGACAACAAGTCTAAGTTTACAAAAGTCATAAAGTATAAATGAAATAACTTGCGACATAATATAAGTTGAAAAACACAGTTGCTATAAATAGCGTAAGTATGTAAACAATATGTTTGAATCCAAAGGTGCTATCACTAGCGTATGTATGTATGTATCTTGACTCCAAGCAAATAATCAGAGTGTATGCATGTATGCTTGACCCCAAGCAAGTATGAGTGTACGCGGAAGCATGTATCAAATAGCCAAGTATGAACCTGAGAAACATATAGAAAACTGTCAACGAAAAACGTTGGTGAGATCATAAAGGTATTTGTAAACGTATACTTTGAACCACAATAGTTTGTATAGATGATTATCCAAATCGTATTTATTCCGAAGAATGTAGTTTGTATTGCGAGCACCCAATTACCAAAGCTTAACTGAATCTTCCCTCTGAATTTTGAATATAGTGTTAGAACATACACTATGCACGTTGAAATTATATTTCATCCACTAACGGTAGCGAACCGTCTGAATGAGGGTTCGTTAAACCCGTATGGCCACACAACATAATCACTCGCTTACACTTACACCCTGCAAGTGGAACTAATGATAATTGGATTGAGGACTTTTGTTCTAACTCGTCTGTATCTTTGTATTCGTATTTGTGTTCAAAGTATAAAAGTATGAAAAGTATATATACATGTGAAATGTATATAAGTATGTAATGTATATGTTTTTCAGCCCACGATTTAAAAGAATAAAAGTTGTTGAAAAGGTGGGACTATGATCTCACCTCGAGTGCACGAGTAATAAATGTACTTCACAAAGTAAACGTGTGCATGAATGTTGCTTAGCCTTGACCTAAACAAGTAAATTGTATCAATTAACCGGTTACGACACAAGGTCGGGTGAAATGTGTTCAATTAGTCCTATGGCTCGTTACGACTCGAATAGTATAGCATGTGAATCACGTTGTCAAGTTTCATGCAAGAATCAAGTATAAAAGCATGTTAGAACGATTGTAATAAAGTTTGAGTTGACATTTAAAAACCTTACCATTAGAAAGGAAATCTTATTACGTTTCCAACGATATTTGATTCATCGAAAACGGAGTTACGGTCAAAAAGTTATGGCCAAAACAAGTTTGCTGAAGTTCGGATGAAACAGGCAATTGTCGCGGCGCGACAAATTGCTCCGCGGCGCGACAAATGCCTATTTTGAAGGTCAGAAAGCCTGAAAAACATGTTCTAAAATCACCCTTTGGGCCACGGCGCGACAAATTGCTCCGCGGCGCGACAATGGCCGTGGCCTGGTACCAGGTCAGTTTCAAATGTTCAAGTCTTGGTCAAAACTTCAAACAACCATAAAACGCAAACCGTAAACAACTAGAAGACGTATCTTATACCGTTGGAAAGCTCTTTTGACAAGGAACACAACTAAGCACTTATCATCAAACAAAAACAACATTTTCCATAACCGATTTCTCGTCAAGTGATCATTTAAAAGTCCATTTTCAAAGTTTCAAGTTCATCAATTGCATTTTAAGTTTCGGGAATCCAATTCACACATATGATATGCCGTTTTGAAGGTAATGAAGTATACATTACTACTAAACACTAACAATTAACATTCCATGGCATTTAAGCATCCAAAAGTTCATGTCAAGAACTATCAAACCCTAGTCAAACATCACAAAATCATTAATCGGGTTTTTGAAGTTTTCTTAATCAACCTACGCATCAAAACGAAGCTAGTGATACTAGTAACACAATTAAAACATGCACTTTAACAATCTAACAACATTAACTCATCCAAAATCAAGGATTAAGCAAACCCATTTCAAGTTCATGCTAGCTACTCCAAAAACAACAAATCGAGCAAACCAAACATATATTCATGTTAGACTTGAGCCATAGACACTAACTAACACCATTTCAAATCAAAAACACGAATTTAGAGAAAACTAGAGTTTTAGAAATGTTACCCAAACGAGATGAGGTTGGTATCAAATTGTAGAGGATGAAGAGAGGATTCCAAATATGTAATTTGTTTTGAAGTTTGCTTCCCGATCCGAATTTAGATGATGATTTATGTTTGTGTTCTTGAGAGAAAAAAAAGAAAGAAAGAAAGAAGAAGAAATGGATGAATGAGGGGTGGAGGTGGTGAGTGGTTGACTAGTCAACTACTAGCCACCTCTTTGGTCAAGTGGCGGAACTAGTCCCTCAAGTTTCAGAGCGGGTGCGGGAATTAACCAAACGAATATTTTTAAAACGCAAGTTAACGAGAGATGTTATAATTAAATGACGGAATTATTATGAACGTTAGTCAACGGAGACTACGAATTTAAACACGAAAGATTATTATAAAAAAAAAAAGACGGTGTTAAAAATAAATTTAACGGAAAAACGCGGGATGTTACATTATCCACACCTCAAAAGAAATTTCGTCCCGAAATTTAGTTGGAAGTAGTAGTTGTTGAATCTTACTCGAGATCTTGCGTTGTAAATTCTACGAATAAGTGAAGGTACGTCCTTGAGTATTTCCACGAATTTTGACGGTCGGGATCATATGTTGTTTTAAGGTTTGGCTTCCATGATTCATGGTTTCAACCGGTCCTCCTAGGAAGTGAGGGTTATCGTCGATAGTGAGTTCATCAAAGGAGATAACAAGTTCTTGTTTCGCAAAACACGTCTTTGAGTTGATACATCGAATGTAGGATAAACGGAGACCCAAAATGAGTCGGAAAAGTCTAAACGGCTAGCGACGGGTCCAAAACACCCCAAGAATTTAAAAGATCGAAATATAGCGGATTTAGCTTCCTACGTTTCCCGAAACGGATTTGCACCTTTCCAAGGTGCGACTCTTAACGTGACGCGGTTTCCCACGCGGAATTTGAAATGTTTACGTCTAACATCGGCGTAGCTCTTGGTGATTACGAGTCGCGTAGGGTTTTACCTGAATATGAATAAATTTTCTCGGTTGCTCATGAATAACCTCGGCCCCGGTGAATTGATCATCGTTTACTTGGTTCGACAAAGGAGAATGACGTTTCCGGTCACATGTGGTTTCAAAAGGAGTGACGTTAAAACTTGAATGAAAATCATTGTAGTACGAGGATTCGGTTAAAGGAAAATACTTTTCTCAAGTAAATTTGAAGTTAGTAATACATCTCGTATTATTGATTCTAAGGTTTAAATCGTATGTTTGTTCGGTCCGTCGGGTTGCGGATGGTACGCGGTACTCATGTCTAAACGTGGTCCCGAGGCTTTTTGTGAGGCACTCCGAAGTCTAGAAATGAAATGAGGATCTCGGTCCAAAACGGAGTACATTCCGTAAGGTATATTTAGACAAGTTTGTTAGGACAAGTTTCTCAAGAAAATTCGCGTCGCGAAAGATTTATCAGTTTCCAAAAACGTTCGTCGGGGCAAGTCCTCATCGGTTTCTGAAAAAAAAAACGTTCGTCGGAACTATTCACCCTCGAGGTGAATACTAGTATAACGTGGAGAGTCTCTCTCCATTGGGAATTTAGAATAAGGACCTCCTGAACCGGAAGTACGAGGGTGATGCAAAAGAAGTTTCCGCCTCGGTGCGAGCATAACGAGTAAATCGTAATTAGTCAATAAGACTGTGCGAGGACGAGATAGTATACACGTGTAACATACGGTTGAAGTCGAGAGGAATCGGTAATTCATTCGGAAGCATAAGTATAGTTCGACAAAAGTCGAAGGGGTGTCCCCGGTATGGCTGTTATCAATATTCTCGGAGTTTTCGGATGTCCAAACATGAAAGGATGAAGTCATGTACATGGCACATGGTGGTGTTTAGGTTGATCGAGTCTAACCACCATCACGCGTCACTAGAACTTTGGTATGTCTTACCGTAATATAACCACGTTGATCGAGTGTCGTTATATTACGCCAAATCATACTTCCATTCCCACATCACTCCATGAGTTCAAGTTCGTGTCATCGTGAAAATCTAAAATGAACAAAATGTAACGACGTCCCAAACATGATTCGTATTGAATCGAAGGAATTAGTGCAACTCTAAAGATGCGTTCCCCGAGGGAAGTGTATAAGTGATTGTTCACGTCAAAGCGGTTCGAATCAGACAATAAAGTAGTTAGGTATGAAAAGAGTAACGAGTCATGATAGCGAGTAGTACGCAACCGTAGAGATAAATAGTGATGACGATACTCACCTAGAGTAGTGACAGTGACTTTACAATACTCATGGATAGTAAGCTAAGACGGGGTGGATAACAACCAAAGAATTTGAGTTCCCGAGCTAGAGTAGCTAACGAAGTCGCGGTCATCCGTACGCGTATGAATCTTGAATTCACGTGTGTTACCAAAAAGTGGCGGAATACGAGTTCGTAGGATGAAGGTTGGGTACCATTAAAAAGTTTGCCTAAGAATGATTCAAGTATAATGCACAAGTAGTCAAGTAAGTGCTATCTATAGCAAATGTATGTCAGAATGCAAATGCTAACTATCCGGTTGTAGTCTAGACTCACTAATGCGTCCTAACGACTCTGTTAGACACACTAATGCACGTCCTAGTTCCCTACAACCAACGCTCTGATACCATCTGTAGCGACCCGACCAAATCGTCATTGACGGCGCCGACTACTTAGGTCCCGTTACGTGGTCGTAGTCCCTATATGAGACTCGTTTGACCAAAATTATGTCGCATTCATTTGAAAGGTACAAGACTTGCAAGTTTAGTTTACAAAACCGTTCGACAACAAGTCTAAGTTTACAAAAGTCATAAAGTATAAATGAAATAACTTGCGACATAATATAAGTTGAAAAACACAGTTGCTATAAATAGCGTAAGTATGTAAACAATATGTTTGAATCCAAAGGTGCTATCACTAGCGTATGTATGTATGTATCTTGACTCCAAGCAAATAATCAGAGTGTATGCATGTATGCTTGACCCCAAGCAAGTATGAGTGTACGCGGAAGCATGTATCAAATAGCCAAGTATGAACCTGAGAAACATATAGAAAACTGTCAACGAAAAACGTTGGTGAGATCATAAAGGTATTTGTAAACGTATACTTTGAACCACAATAGTTTGTATAGATGATTATCCAAATCGTATTTATTCCGAAGAATGTAGTTTGTATTGCGAGCACCCAATTACCAAAGCTTAACTGAATCTTCCCTCTGAATTTTGAATATAGTGTTAGAACATACACTATGCACGTTGAAATTATATTTCATCCACTAACGGTAGCGAACCGTCTGAATGAGGGTTCGTTAAACCCGTATGGCCACACAACATAATCACTCGCTTACACTTACACCCTGCAAGTGGAACTAATGATAATTGGATTGAGGACTTTTGTTCTAACTCGTCTGTATCTTTGTATTCGTATTTGTGTTCAAAGTATAAAAGTATGAAAAGTATATATACATGTGAAATGTATATAAGTATGTAATGTATATGTTTTTCAGCCCACGATTTAAAAGAATAAAAGTTGTTGAAAAGGTGGGACTATGATCTCACCTCGAGTGCACGAGTAATAAATGTACTTCACAAAGTAAACGTGTGCATGAATGTTGCTTAGCCTTGACCTAAACAAGTAAATTGTATCAATTAACCGGTTACGACACAAGGTCGGGTGAAATGTGTTCAATTAGTCCTATGGCTCGTTACGACTCGAATAGTATAGCATGTGAATCACGTTGTCAAGTTTCATGCAAGAATCAAGTATAAAAGCATGTTAGAACGATTGTAATAAAGTTTGAGTTGACATTTAAAAACCTTACCATTAGAAAGGAAATCTTATTACGTTTCCAACGATATTTGATTCATCGAAAACGGAGTTACGGTCAAAAAGTTATGGCCAAAACAAGTTTGCTGAAGTTCGGATGAAACAGGCAATTGTCGCGGCGCGACAAATTGCTCCGCGGCGCGACAAATGCCTATTTTGAAGGTCAGAAAGCCTGAAAAACATGTTCTAAAATCACCCTTTGGGCCACGGCGCGACAAATTGCTCCGCGGCGCGACAATGGCCGTGGCCTGGTACCAGGTCAGTTTCAAATGTTCAAGTCTTGGTCAAAACTTCAAACAACCATAAAACGCAAACCGTAAACAACTAGAAGACGTATCTTATACCGTTGGAAAGCTCTTTTGACAAGGAACACAACTAAGCACTTATCATCAAACAAAAACAACATTTTCCATAACCGATTTCTCGTCAAGTGATCATTTAAAAGTCCATTTTCAAAGTTTCAAGTTCATCAATTGCATTTTAAGTTTCGGGAATCCAATTCACACATATGATATGCCGTTTTGAAGGTAATGAAGTATACATTACTACTAAACACTAACAATTAACATTCCATGGCATTTAAGCATCCAAAAGTTCATGTCAAGAACTATCAAACCCTAGTCAAACATCACAAAATCATTAATCGGGTTTTTGAAGTTTTCTTAATCAACCTACGCATCAAAACGAAGCTAGTGATACTAGTAACACAATTAAAACATGCACTTTAACAATCTAACAACATTAACTCATCCAAAATCAAGGATTAAGCAAACCCATTTCAAGTTCATGCTAGCTACTCCAAAAACAACAAATCGAGCAAACCAAACATATATTCATGTTAGACTTGAGCCATAGACACTAACTAACACCATTTCAAATCAAAAACACGAATTTAGAGAAAACTAGAGTTTTAGAAATGTTACCCAAACGAGATGAGGTTGGTATCAAATTGTAGAGGATGAAGAGAGGATTCCAAATATGTAATTTGTTTTGAAGTTTGCTTCCCGATCCGAATTTAGATGATGATTTATGTTTGTGTTCTTGAGAGAAAAAAAAGAAAGAAAGAAAGAAGAAGAAATGGATGAATGAGGGGTGGAGGTGGTGAGTGGTTGACTAGTCAACTACTAGCCACCTCTTTGGTCAAGTGGCGGAACTAGTCCCTCAAGTTTCAGAGCGGGTGCGGGAATTAACCAAACGAATATTTTTAAAACGCAAGTTAACGAGAGATGTTATAATTAAATGACGGAATTATTATGAACGTTAGTCAACGGAGACTACGAATTTAAACACGAAAGATTATTATAAAAAAAAAAAGACGGTGTTAAAAATAAATTTAACGGAAAAACGCGGGATGTTACAAGAGCTGCGATCATGTGTTACGATAAAACCGTTCATGTTCCATTAGGAAATGGAGAGACTCTTATTATCCAAGGTGAAAAGAGTGGTTCCAATCTCAATATTATCTCCTGTATTAAAACCCGCAAATACCTTATGAAAGGTTATCCAGCTATTCTAGCCCACGTTAATCTGATTGAATCGAAAGAGAAGCGAATTGAAGATGTACCAGTAGTTAAAGACTTTCCCGATGTGTTTCCCGAAGATCTTCCGGGTATTCCACCTCCTCGACAAGTTGAATTCCAAATTGATTTAACTCCTGGTGCTGCTCCTGTTGCTAAAGCACCATACCGTTTAGCACCTTCCGAAATGAAGGAATTATCCAACCAACTCCAAGAACTATTGGATAAAGGTTTCATTCGTCCAAGCTCGTCCCCTTGGGGAGCTCCTATTCTGTTTGTTAAAAAGAAGGATGGTACATTAAGGATGTGCATTGATTACCGCGAACTTAACAAGCTTACTATCAAGAACCGTTATCCGTTGCCACGTATTGATGATCTATTTGACCAACTTCAAGGGTCAAGTGTTTATTCAAAGATTGATTTAAGATCCGGTTATCACCAACTCAAGGTCAAGGAATCCGATATTCCTAAGACTGCTTTTCGCACTCGTTATGGGCACTATGAATTCTGTGTCATGCCTTTTGGTTTAACTAATGCTCCTGCCGTGTTCATGGACCTCATGAATCGTGTTTGTAAACCGTATCTTGACAAATTTGTCATCGTATTCATTGACGACATCTTGATCTATTCGAAGAATGAGAAAGAGCATGAGCAACATTTGCGCATGATTCTTGAACTCTTACGAAAGGAACAACTTTATGCTAAATTTTCTAAGTGCGAGTTTTGGCTCAAAACCGTACAATTTCTCGGACATGTTGTTGATAGAAACGGAATACATGTCGATCCAGCTAAGATTACTGCTATTCAGAACTGGGAGATACCAAAGACTGCAAAGCATATTCGTCAATTTTTGGGACTTGCCGGTTACTATCGAAGGTTTATAAAAGATTTTTCTCTCATTGCCAAACCTCTTACAAAGCTGACTCAAAAAGGGAAGAAATTTGAGTGGTCCGAAGAACAGGAATCTGCTTTCAAGATTCTGAAGGAGAAGTTGACCACAGCCCCGATTCTTTCTTTACCTGAAGGTACCGACGACTTTGTTGTTTACTGCGATGCCTCAAAGCATGGCTTTGGTTGTGTTTTAATGCAACGAGAGAAGGTTATCGCCTATGCATCTAGACAGTTGAAGAAACATGAAGTAAACTATACCACACATGACCTAGAGTTAGGTGCCATGGTATTTGCATTAAAGATATGGAGACATTATCTCTATGGTAATCACTTTACGGTGTACACTGACCATAAAAGTCTTCGACACATCTTTGATCAAAAACAGTTGAATATGAGGCAAAGTCGATGGCTCGAGACATTGAACGATTATTATTGTGAGCTGAAATATCATCCTGGCAAGGCGAATGTAGTTGCCGATGCCCTTAGTCGAAAAGACGATATTAAACGTGTTCGTGCTTTAAACCTAAAAATCAAATCGAATCTTATTTCACGAATCTGTGAAGCTCAATTGGAAGCTATTAGACCGACACTTATCGAAGGTGAAGGACCTATTGGTTTTGAGAACCAACTTCAAGTGAAAGCTAATGGTACACGGTACTTTGGCAATAGAATCTGGGTTCCTCGTTTTGGTAATCTTCGCGAACTAGTCTTGGATGAAGCACATAAGACTAGATATTCTATCCATCCCGGTTCCAGTAAGATGTATCACGATGTGAAGGAATTCTACTGGTGGCCTAACATGAAAGCCGATATTGCTACTTATGTTAGTAAGTGTCTCACTTGTTTGAAAGTCAAGGCCGAACATCAAAAGCCTTCTGGTCTGTTGACACAACCCGACATTCCGCAGTGGAAGTGGGAAGGTATCACTATGGACTTCGTTACTAAGTTACCTAAGACTTCGAACGGTAACGATACTATTTGGGTCGTAGTTGATCGTCTTACTAAATCTGCACATTTCATACCAATCAAGGAAACCGACAAGATGGAGAGATTAGCACAGCTTTATATTAAAGAAATCGTCTCACGTCATGGTGTTCCTATCTCGATCATTTCTGATCGCGATAGTCGATTTGTTTCTAGATTTTGGAAAACTTTACAATCTGCTCTTGGAACTCAACTCGACATGAGTACAGCTTATCATCCGCAAACCGATGGTCAAAGTGAACGAACCATTCAAACTATGGAGGATATGCTACGTGCTTGTGCAATCGATTTCGGCAAAGGATGGGATAGACATCTACCTTTGGTTGAATTTTCTTATAATAACAGTTATCACTCCAGCATTAAGGCTGCACCTTTTGAAGCTTTATATGGACGGAAGTGTAGATCCCCTTTGTGTTGGGATGAACTTGAGGACAGACATTTAACTGGTCCTGAAATTATTCACGAAACTACCGAAAAGATCGTTCAAATCAAGCAACGTTTAGAAACTGCCCGTAGCCGACAGAAAAGCTATGCCAATAAGAAACGAAAAGACATCGAATACCAAGTTGGAGATAAAGTCATGTTGAAAGTATCCCCTTGGAAAGGTGTTGTCCGCTTCGGTAAGCGAAGTAAACTCAGTCCACGATATGTTGGACCATTCACAATCACTAAAAGAGTCGGTCCCGTGGCATACCGATTAGAACTGCCAACCGAACTTAGGCAAGTACATGATGTGTTTCATGTCTCAAATCTTAAACGGTGTCTTGCCGATGACACACTCGTTATTCCTCTGGATGATGTCCGCATTGATGAGCAAATGCACTTCGTTGAAGAACCTATAGAAATCATGGAAGGAGAGGTCAGACAAACGCGTAAAAGCAATATACCTATCGTTAAAGTCCGGTGGAATTCGCGTAGAGGCCCCGAATATACCTGGGAACGCAAAGACCATATGAAACGGAAATATCCCCATCTCTTCTCAACTGCTGATGCAAACGAGAAAACTACCTAAAAACTTCGGGACGAAGTTTTCAATAACGGGGAGGTACTATAACGACCCTCATTTTTCCATTATATATTTTTCCAATATTAAATGCCCAAACAATATAATCAAAACTTAATGATTAAACTTTAATCAACAATTGTTAAGTATTAAGAGTTAGAAAACATATTAATTAACTTTGTGCAATAATTGACAAGTTAATAAAAGATGAAAATAATAAACTGTTAGTCGACACTCACTGCTAATTAAAATTTATGCATTTATGTAATATTATAACTGATAACCTATAAGTAATAAATAAAAATTGACATTTATATAAATAATAAAACAATTGAGAACTAAATATATACAAGTCATGAATTAGTAAAAAGAAAATAATACTTATCATGTAGTAAATGTAAAAACTAATAATAGTAATAATAGTAATAATAATGAGACTAAAGAATCTTAAACAATTACATCCTTATGTTGACTAAAAATTAAAATAATATATATATAAACTAGTACCACCTATTGTTGACTAAAAATTATAAAATAAAATAAAATCATTAATTAGAACATCCTTATGTTGACTAACACTCTAATACTTGCACTATATAAACTCCTAGTTTCTCATTCACAAATCACACCAAAATCCTCTCTCAAAAACAATCTCTCCCTCTCCCTCTCTTGTGGTATTCGGATCTTCAAGCTTGTTCTTCGTGTTCTTCAAGAATCTTCAAGGAGTTCTTCAAGATTTTTAAGGCTTTGATCTTCCATCTTCATCGTGTTCATCTTTTCTTTGTTAATTATCTTGAATCTTCAAAGGTATAACATAAACCCTAAACTATTTACATAAACTTTAATCTTTGTTAATTCATATTCATATTATAAACTTGTTATTCATAAGTATATACATAAACACTCCTAGATTTATATATACATATATACATGTAAAAAAAAATATTTTTATGTATATATACGAATTATATATACATATACATATTAAAACCTTAAACCCTAATACTACTTATACTAGTACTTAACATGTATACACTATTACTATTACTAGCACCTATAACCTACTACTTATATTGTAGCACAAAAATATTTTGGGATATGTATTAGAGATGTATAGATCTTCGAACTTTCTTGACGAATGGTTTCTACGAGATTCTAGGCAGAGGGTTTGGATTTCCGATTTAAAGGGTCCTATGGCTCAAGCCCCTAGATCTAAATTAGCCATTCGAAGGGAAAGGGGTGATTGGAAGCTTATCTAATACGGCAAGTATCCTAAAATGAAAAACACTCATAAAAGTAGAAACTCTATAGTCATAGAAACTTAGTAAAATAAGAAACTTTCTAAAAATGGAAACATTATAAAAATAGTAACTTACTAGGAATAGAAACTTAGTAAAACAAACTATACTTAAACACATACTTAAACTTAAACATGGGCAAAACACTTAACTACTCTTAAATGTCAATAGGTTGACTTTCCTGCTCACTCGTTCAACTCTTTATTCCGAGGAATAACTCTCTCTCTACTTACTAAGGTGAATTCATAGCCCCACTCTTTATTGCTAGCAAACTTATTTAACTTATTTGGGGTGAGACACATGCTGCTTTTACTATTTACAATTTAGACACAAGTACCAACTGCTAAAACTATGCTATACCCGGCTACGTCCGACTAAGTCCCTACAGTGATATTTTTAAGTGCTGCGGCATGCTTATTTATTGGGGGTAGGCCTATCGGGAGTAACGTCCCCGATACATTTGACTCAGTCTTTGTATTACTTGATAATGAAATTTAAACCGACAAGGACAGACACAACTTGTCATGGGGCAAACTTGAACGTTTAGTCTAAATATCACGCACTGGCATAACTTTTGGATCTGCGAGATCTACTTTTTGATCCTGCGGGAGATCAACCTTACAAATTAAATCTTGTGGTCTAAAACAAACGGTCAAACTTATTTGTTAAACCTATGAACTTCACTCAACCTTTTGGTTGACACTTTAGCATGTTTTGTCTCAGGTGCTGTTTGATTCAAGCTCTTATACTTACTGCTTATGTGATGCTACTTAGACATAGGATCAAGAGATATCGCATTTATTACTTCTGCATGTGAACATTTCCATTATTGCTATTCCTATCATTGTAACTACGTTTCATTTTCCGCTGCGTGCTCAATAAAGTTTGTTTTATCATTTAGTATTGTTCTCGTATATTATAATATGTTGGTTGATTTGATATTAAGTCACATTTCACCCAGGCCCTAACTGGGGGTGTGACATTTGAAGGCACAAAAACTAATAAGAAAAGGTTGCTATGCTGTTCTAGCACATGTCGAGAAAGTATAAACTGAAGAAAAGAGCATCAATGATGTACCCATTGCAAAAGAATTTCCCGATGTATTTCCGAAAGAATTACCGGGATTACCCCCACATCGATCCGTTGAATTTCAAATAGATCTTGTACCAGGAGCTGCACCAATAGCTCGTGCTCCTTACAGACTCGCACCCAGCGAGATGAAAGAACTGCAAAGCCAATTACAAGAACTTTTAGAGCGTGGTTTCATTCGACCAAGCACATCACCGTGGGGAGCTCCTGTTTTGGTTGTCAAGAAGAAAGATGGTACATTCAGATTGTGTATCGACTACCGAGAGTTGAACAAACTTACCATCAAGAACCGCTACCCACTACCGCGAATCGACGACTTATTTGATCAACTACAAGGCTCGTCTGTTTATTCAAAGATTGACTTACGTTCCGGGTGAAATGTCCCGTTCTTATTGATTAAAAACGTTCCATATTAATTGATTTCGTTGCGAGGTTTTGACCTCTATATGAGACGTTTTTCAAAGACTGCATTCATTTTAAAACAAACCATAACCTTTATTTCATCAATAAAGGTTTAAAAAACTTTACGTAGATTATCAAATAATGATAATCTAAAATATCATGTTAACACACGACCATTACATAATGGTTTACAATACAAATATGTTACAACAAAATAAGTTTCTTGAATGCAGTTTTTACACAATATCATACAAGCATGGACTCCAAATCTCGTCCTTATTTAAGTATGCGACAGCGGAAACTCTTAATAATCACCTGAGAATAAACATGCTTAAAACGTCAACAAAAATGTTGGTGAGTTATAGGTTTAACCTATATATATCAAATCATAATAATAGACCACAAGATTTCATATTTCAATACACATCCCATACATAGAGATAAAAATCATTCATATGGTGAACACCTGGTAACCGACATTAACAAGATGCATATATAAGAATATCCCCATCATTCCGGGACACCCTTCGGATATGATATAAATTTCGAAGTACTAAAGCATCCGGTACTTTGGATGGGGTTTGTTAGGCCCAATAGATCTATCTTTAGGATTCGCGTCAATTAGGGTGTTTGTTCCCTAATTCTTAGATTACCAGACTTAATAAAAAGGGGCATATTCGATTTCGATAATTCAACCATAGAATGTAGTTTCACGTACTTGTGTCTATTTTGTAAATCATTTATAAAACCTGCATGTATTCTCATCCCAAAAATATTAGATTTTAAAAGTGGGACTATAACTCACTTTCACAGATTTTTACTTCGTCGGGAAGTAAGACTTGGCCACTGGTTGATTCACGAACCTATAACAATATATACATATATATCAAAGTATGTTCAAAATATATTTACAACACTTTTAATATATTTTGATGTTTTAAGTTTATTAAGTCAGCTGTCCTCGTTAGTAACCTACAACTAGTTGTCCACAGTTAGATGTACAGAAATAAATCGATAAATATTATCTTGAATCAATCCACGACCCAGTGTATACATATCTCAGTATTGATCACAACTCAAACTATATATATTTTGGAATCAACCTCAACCCTGTATAGCTAACTCCAACATTCACATATTGAGTGTCTATGGTTGTTTCGAAATATATATAGATGTGTCGACATGATAGGTCGAAACATTGTATACGTGTCTATGGTATCTCAAGATTACATAATATACAATACAAGTTGATTAAGTTATGGTTGGAATAGATTTGTTACCAATTTTCACGTAGCTAAAATGAGAAAAATTATCCAATCTTGTTTTACCCATAACTTCTTCATTTTAAATCCGTTTTGAGTGAATCAAATTGCTATGGTTTCATATTGAACTCTATTTTATGAATCTAAACAGAAAAAGTATTGGTTTATAGTCGGAAAAATAAGTTACAAGTCGTTTTTGTAAAGGTAGTCATTTCAGTCGAAAGAACGACGTCTAGATGACCATTTTAGAAAACATACTTCCACTTTGAGTTTAACCATAATTTTTGGATATAGTTTCATATTCATAATAAAAATCATTTTCTCAGAATAACAACTTTTAAATCAAATTTTATCATAGTTTTTAATTAACTAACCCAAAACAGCCCGCGGTGTTACTACGACGGCGTAAATCCGGTTTTACGGTGTTTTTCGTGTTTCCAGGTTTTAAATAATTAAGTTAGCATATCATATAGATATAGAACATGTGTTTAGTTGATTTTAAAAGTCAAGTTAGAAGGATTAACTTTTGTTTGCGAACAAGTTTAGAATTAACTAAACTATGTTCTAGTGATTACAAGTTTAAACCTTCGAATAAGATAGCTTTATATGTATGAATCGAATGATGTTATGAACATCATTACTACCTTAAGTTCCTTGGATAAACCTACTGGAAAAGAGAAAAATGGATTTAGCTTCAACGGATCCTTGGATGGCTCGAAGTTCTTGAAGCAGAATCATGACACGAAAACAAGTTCAAGTAAGATCATCACTTGAAATAAGATTGTTATAGTTATAGAAATTGAACCAAAGTTTGAATATGATTATTACCTTGTATTAGAATGATAACCTACTGTAAGAAAGAAAGATTTCTTGAGGTTGGATGATCACCTTACAAGATTGGAAATGAGCTAGCAAACTTGAAAGTATTCTTGATTTTATGTAACTAGAACTTGTAGAATATATGAAGAACACTTAGAACTTGAAGATAGAACTTGAGAGAGATCAATTAGATGAAGAAAATTGAAGAATGAAAGTGTTTGTAGGTATTTTTGGTCGTTGGTGTATGGATTAGATATAAAGGATATGTAATTTTGTTTTCATGCAAATAAGTCATGAATGATTACTCATATTTTTGTAATTTTATGAGATATTTCATGCTAGTTGCCAAATGATGGTTCCCACATGTGTTAGGTGACTCACATGGGCTGCTAAGAGCTGATCATTGGAGTGTATATACCAATAGTACATACATCTAAAAGCTGTGTATTATACGAGTACGAAATACGGGTGCATACGAGTAGAATTGTTGATGAAACTGAACGAGGATGTAATTGTAAGCATTTTTGTTAAGTAGAAGTATTTTGATAAGTTTATTGAAGTCTTTCAAAAGTGTATTAATACATATTAAAATACTACATGTATATACATTTTAACTGAGTCGTTAAGTCATCGTTAGTCGTTACATGTAAGTGTTGTTTTGAAACCTTTAGGTTAACGATCTTGTTAAATGTTGTTAAGACAATGTTTATAATATCAAATGAGATTTTAAATTATTATATTATCATGATATTATCATGTATGAATATCTCTTAATATGATATATATACATTAAATGTCTTTACAACGATAATCGTTACATATATGTCTCGTTTAAAAATCATTAAGTTAGTAGTCTTGTTTTTACATATGTAGTTCATTGTTAATATACTTAATGATATGTTTACTTATCATAGTATCATGTTAACTATATATATATCCATATATATGTCATCATATAGTTTTTGCAAGTTTTAACGTTCGTGAATCACCGGTCAACTTGGGTGGTCAATTGTCTATATGAAACATATTTCAATTAATCAAGTCTTAACAAGTTTGATTGCTTAACATGTTGGAAACATTTAATCATGTAAATATCAATCTCAATTAATATATATAAACATGGAAAAGTTCGGGTCACTACAGTACCTACCCGTTAAATAAATTTCGTCCCGAAATTTTAAGCTGTTGAAGGTGTTGACGAATCTTCTGGAAATAGATGCGGGTATTTCTTCTTCATCTGATCTTCACGCTCCCAAGTGAACTCGGGTCCTCTACGAGCATTCCATCGAACCTTAACAATTGGTATCTTGTTTTGCTTAAGTCTTTTAACCTCACGATCCATTATTTCGACGGGTTCTTCGATGAATTGAAGTTTTTCGTTGATTTGGATTTCATCTAACGGAATAGTGAGATCTTCTTTAGCAAAACATTTCTTCAAATTCGAGACGTGGAAAGTGTTATGTACAGCCGCGAGTTGTTGAGGTAACTCAAGTCGATAAGCTACTGGTCCGACACGATCAATAATCTTGAATGGTCCAATATACCTTGGATTTAATTTCCCTCGTTTACCAAATCGAACAACGCCTTTCCAAGGTGCAACTTTAAGCATGACCATCTCTCCAATTTCAAATTCTATATCTTTTCTTTTAATGTCAGCGTAGCTCTTTTGTCGACTTTGGGCGGTTTTCAACCGTTGTTGAATTTGGATGATCTTCTCGGTAGTTTCTTGTATAATCTCCGGACCCGTAATCTGTCTATCCCCCACTTCACTCTAACAAATCGGAGACCTACACTTTCTACCATAAAGTGCTTCAAACGGCGCCATCTCAATGCTTGAATGGTAGCTGTTGTTGTAGGAAAATTCTGCTAATGGTAGATGTCGATCCCAACTGTTTCCGAAATCAATAACACATGCTCGTAGCATGTCTTCAAGCGTTTGTATCGTCCTTTCGCTCTGCCCATCAGTTTGTGGATGATAGGCAGTACTCATGTCTAGACGAGTTCCTAATGCTTGCTGTAATGTCTGCCAGAATCTTGAAATAAATCTGCCATCCCTATCAGAGATAATAGAGATTGGTATTCCATGTCTGGAGACGACTTCCTTCAAATACAGTCGTGCTAACTTCTCCATCTTGTCATCTTCTCTTATTGGCAGGAAGTGTACTGATTTGGTGAGACGATCAACTATTACCCAAATAGTATCAAAACCACTTGCAGTCCTTGGCAATTTAGTGATGAAATCCATGGTAATGTTTTCCCATTTCCATTCCGGGATTTCGGGTTGTTGAAGTAGACCTGATGGTTTCTGATGCTCAGCTTTGACCTTAGAACACGTCAAACATTCTCCTACGTATTTAGCAACATCGGCTTTCATACCCGGCCACCAAAAATGTTTCTTGAGATCCTTGTACATCTTCCCCGTTCCAGGATGTATTGAGTATCTGGTTTTATGAGCTTCTCTAAGTACCATTTCTCTCATATCTCCAAATTTTGGTACCCAAATCCTTTCAGCCCTATACCGGGTTCCGTCTTCCTGAATGTTAAGATGCTTCTCCGATCCTTTGGGTATTTCATCCTTTAAATTTCCCTCTTTTAAAACTCCTTGTTGCGCCTCCTTTATTTGAGTAGTAAGGTTATTATGAATCATTATATTCATAGATTTTACTCGAATGGGTTCTCTGTCCTTCCTGCTCAAGGCATCGGCTACCACATTTGCCTTCCCCGGGTGGTAACGAATCTCAAAGTCGTAATCATTCAATAATTCAATCCACCTACGCTGCCTCATATTTAGTTGTTTCTGATTAAATATGTGTTGAAGACTTTTGTGGTCGGTATATATAATACTTTTGACCCCATATAAGTAGTGCCTCCAAGTCTTTAATGCAAAAACAACTGCGCCTAATTCCAAATCATGCGTCGTATAATTTTGTTCATGAATCTTCAATTGTCTAGACGCATAAGCAATCACCTTCGTTCGTTGCATTAATACACAACCGAGACCTTGCTTTGATGCGTCACAATAAATCACAAAATCATCATTACCTTCAGGCAATGACAATATAGGTGCCGTAGTTAGCTTTTTCTTCAATAACTGAAACGCTTTCTCTTGTTCATCATTCCATTCAAATTTCTTCCCTTTATGCGTTAATGCAGTCAAGGGTTTTGCTATTCTGGAAAAGTCTTGGATGAACCTTCTGTAGTAACCAGCTAGTCCTAAAAACTGGCGTATGTGTTTCGGAGTTTTCGGGGTTTCCCACTTTTCAACAGTTTCTATCTTTGCCGGATCCACCTTAATACCTTCTTTGTTCACTATGTGACCGAGGAATTGAACTTCTTCCAACCAAAATGCACACTTTGAAAACTTAGCGTACAATTCTTCCTTCCTCAATACTTCTAACACCTTTCTCAAATGTTCACCGTGTTCTTGGTCATTCTTTGAGTAAATAAGTATGTCATCAATGAAAACAATGACAAACTTGTCAAGGTATGGTCCACACACTCGGTTCATAAGGTCCATGAACACAGCTGGTGCATTAGTTAAACCAAACGGCATGACCATAAACTCGTAATGACCGTAACGTGTTCTGAAAGCAGTCTTTGGAATATCATCTTCTTTCACCCGCATTTGATGATACCCGGAACGTAAGTCAATCTTTGAATAAACAGACGAGCCTTGTAGTTGATCAAATAAGTCGTCGATTCTCGGTAGTGGGTAGCGGTTCTTGATGGTAAGTTTGTTCAACTCTCGGTAGTCGATACACAACCTGAATGTACCATCTTTCTTCTTGACAAACAAAACAGGAGCTCCCCACGGTGATGTGCTTGGTCGAATGAAACCACGCTCTAAAAGTTCTTGTAATTGGCTTTGCAGTTCTTTCATCTCGCTGGGTGCGAGTCTGTAAGGAGCACGAGCTATTGGTGCAGCTCCTGGTACAAGATCTATTTGAAATTCAACGGATCGATGTGGGGGTAATCCCGGTAATTCTTTCGGAAATACATCAGGAAATTCTTTTGCAATGGGAACATCATTGATGCTCTTTTCTTCAGTTTGTACTTTCTCGACGTGTGCTAGAACAGCATAGCAACCTTTTCTTATTAGTTTTTGTGCCTTCAAATTACTAATAAGATGTAGCTTCGTGTTGCCCTTTTCTCCGTACACCATTAAGGGTTTTCCTTTTTCTCGTATAATGCGAATTGCATTTTTGTAACAAACGATCTCTGCTTTCACTTCTTTCAACCAGTCCATACCGATTATCACATCAAAACTCCCTAACTCTACTGGTATCAAATCAATCTTAAATGTTTCGCTAACCAGTTTAATTTCTCGATTTCGACATATATTATCTGCTGAAATTAATTTACCATTTGCTAATTCGAGTAAAAATTTATTATCCAAAGGCGTCAATGGACAACTTAATTTAGCACAAAAATCTCTACTCATATAGCTTCTATCAGCACCCGAATCAAATAAAACGTAAGCAGATTTATTGTCAATAAGAAACGTACCCGTAACAAGCTCCGGGTCTTCCTGTGCCTCTGCCGCATTAATATTGAAAACTCTTCCGCTGCGTTGTCCATTCGTGTTCTCCTGGTTCGGGCAATTTCTAATAATGTGGCCCGGTTTTCCACATTTATAACAAACTACATTGGCATAACTTGCTCCGACACTACTTGCTCCGCCATTACTCGTTCCGACACCATTTGTTCCTTTCGTTCTATTAACCCCTGGTCCGTAGACCTCACACTTCGCCGCGCTATGACCATTTCTTTTACACTTGTTGCAAAATTTGGTGCAGAACCCCGAGTGATACTTTTCACACCTTTGGCATAGCTGCTTCTGATTGTTGTTGTTGTTGCGGTTATTATTGTTGTTGGGATGATTGTTGTAGTTGCTGTTGTTGTTGTTGCTGTTGTTGTTGTTGTTGTTGGGCCGTTTGTTGTAGTTGCGATTGATGTTGTGATTGTTGGGATAATTGTTGCGATTATTGTTGTAATTGCTGTTGTTATTGTATTGGTGATTCTTATCACCGTTTTCCTCCCACTTTCTTTTGACTTGCTTCACATTGGCCTCTTCAGCAGTCTGTTCTTTAATTCTTTCTTCAATCTGGTTCACTAGTTTGTGAGCCATTCTACATGCCTGTTGTATGGAGGCGGGCTCGTGTGAACTTATATCTTCTTGGATTCTTTCCGGTAATCCTTTCACAAACGCGTCGATCTTCTCTTCCTCATCTTCGAATGCTCCCGGACACAATAGGCATAATTCTGTGAATCGTCTTTCGTACGTGGTAATATCAAATCCTTGGGTTCGTAACCCTCTAAGTTCTGTCTTGAGCTTATTGACCTCGGTTCTGGGACGGTACTTCTCGTTCATCAAGTGCTTGAATGCTGACCACGGTAGTGCGTACGCATCGTCTTGTCCCACTTGCTCTAGATAGGTATTCCACCATGTTAACGCAGAACCTGTGAAGGTATGCGTAGCGTACTTCACTTTGTCCTCTTCAGTACACTTACTTATGGCAAACACCGATTCGACCTTCTCGGTCCACCGTTTCAATCCGATCGGTCCTTCGGTTCCATCAAATTCCAAAGGTTTGCAGGCAGTGAATTCTTTGTAGGTGCATCCTACACGATTTCCTGTACTGCTAGATCCAAGGTTATTGTTGGTATGTAGCGCAGCCTGTACTGCGGCTATGTTTGAAGCTAGAAAAGTACGGAATTCCTCTTCATTCATATTCACGGTGTGTCGAGTAGTCGGTGCCATTTCCTTCAAAATAGTCAAATGGAACAAGTTAATCATACAGAATATTAAGAGTAGTTAATAGTATTTCGTAGCATAATATGAACTCATTTATAAAAGCTTTTTCTTCATATTAGCATTTTATAATTTTAAATTCGGGTAGTACCTACCCGTTAAGTTCATACTTAGTAGCTAATATACAATTCAACTACTACAATTCTATATGAAAAACTGATTGTAATAATATCTCACGTTCAAACTTTTATACAATATTTTACAAACTTACAATACCGCTTATTTTACATAAAGCATGAAATATAGCACACGATAACTTTGATACAAGATAGTTGTGAAGATAATTCTAGCTAGTACACAAGTCGTTCAGCAAAGGCAATAAAGACACGTAATTCATACGTCCAGAAACAAGTCATGCATTCTGGGTTTACTAGGACTACTTCCCATCCTTGGTCTTGTGGAACATAACCGTTATGGCCGTTGATAAGACAACGTGTTGTAACGTCGTCAAAGGGACGAGGGTTACGTAATGACCAACAGTCTCGTAATAACCTAAAAACCTCATTTCTTATCCCAATTACCGACTCCGTTACTTGTGGGAACGTTTTGTTTAATAGTTGTAGCCCGATGTTCTTGTTCTCACTTTGGTGAGAAGCGAACATTACTAACCCGTAAGCATAACATGCTTCTTTATGTTGCATGTTAGCTGCTTTTTCTAAATCACGAAGTCCTATATTCGGATATACTGAGTCAAAATAATTTCTTAACCCGTTGCGTAAAATAGCATTTGGGTTCCCCGCAATATATGCGTCAAAGTAAACACATCGTAACTTATGGATTTCCCAATGTGATATCCCCCATCTTCCGAACGAAAGCCTTTTATAAACCAAGGCATTCTTGGAACGTTCTTCGAATGTCTTACAAACTGATCTCGCCTTAAATAGTTGTGCCGAGGAATTCTGACCGACTCTAGACAAGATTTCATCAATCATGTCTCCGGGTAGGTCTCTTAAAATATTGGGTTGTCTATCCATTTCGTGTTTTTATACTGTAAAATAGACAAGAGTTAGATTCATAAAAAAAAATACTTATTAATACAAGCAATTTTTACATATATCATAAAGCATAAGCATACTATATTACATATATTACACCACACGAATATAACTATCTTATTCCGACTCGCTCGTTTCTTCTTGTTCGGTTTTGGTTCGTTATGCCAAGTTTCTAGGGATATATGATGTTCCCCTAATACGAGCCGTCGTTGTCCACATTGGTTTAGAAAAACCTGGTGGTTTAGAGGTTCCCGGGTCATTGTTACAACTTAAGGACTTCGGGGGTTGACGATACATATAAAGTTCATCGGGGTTGGAATTAGATTTCTCTATTTTTATGCCCTTTCCCTTATTATTTTCTTTTGCATTTTTAAATTCAGTTGGGGTAATTTCTATAACATCATCGGAATTCTCGTCAGAATCCGATTCATCGGAGAATTGGTAATCCTCCCAATATTTTGCTTCCTTGGTGGAAACACCATTGACCATAATTAACCTTGGTCGGTTGGTTGAGGATTCTCTTTTACTTAACCGTTTTATTATTTCCCCCACCGGTTCTATTTCTTCTTCCGGTTCCGATTCTTCTTCCGGTTCTGATTCTTCTTCCGGTTCCGACTCTTCTTCCGGTTCCTCTTCGGGAACTTGTGAATCAGTCCACGAATCATTCCAATTTACATTTGACTCTTCAATATTATTAGGTGAGTCAATGGGACTTGTTCTAGAGGTAGACATCTATCACATAATATCAAACACGTTAAGAGATTAATATATCACATAATATTCATATGTTAAAATATATAGTTTCCAACAAAAATGTTAAGCAATCATTTTTAAAGAAAACACGGTCGAAGTCCAGACTCACTAATGCATCCTAACAAACTCGATAAGACACACTAATGCAAATTTTCTGGTTCTCTAAGACCAACGCTCGGATACCAACTGAAATGTCCCGTTCTTATTGATTAAAAACGTTCCATATTAATTGATTTCGTTGCGAGGTTTTGACCTCTATATGAGACGTTTTTCAAAGACTGCATTCATTTTAAAACAAACCATAACCTTTATTTCATCAATAAAGGTTTAAAAAACTTTACGTAGATTATCAAATAATGATAATCTAAAATATCATGTTTACACACGACCATTACATAATGGTTTACATTACAAATATGTTACAACAAAATAAGTTTCTTGAATGCAGTTTTTACACAATATCATACAAGCATGGACTCCAAATCTCGTCCTTATTTAAGTATGCGACAGTGGAAACTCTTAATAATCACCTGAGAATAAACATGCTTAAAACGTCAACAAAAATGTTGGTGAGTTATAGGTTTAACCTATATATATCAAATCATAATAATAGACCACAAGATTTCATATTTCAATACACATCCCATACATAGAGATAAAAATCATTCATATGGTGAACACCTGGTAACCGACATTAACAAGATGCATATATAAGAATATCCCCATCATTCCGGGACACCCTTCGGATATGATATAAATTTCGAAGTACTAAAGCATCCGGTACTTTGGATGGGGTTTGTTAGGCCCAATAGATCTATCTTTAGGATTCGCGTCAATTAGGGTGTCTGTTCCCGAATTCTTAGATTACCAGACTTAATAAAAAGGGGCATATTCGATTTCGATAATTCAACCATAGAATGTAGTTTCACGTACTTGTGTCTATTTTGTAAATCATTTATAAAACCTGCATGTATTCTCATCCCAAAAATATTAGATTTTAAAAGTGGGACTATAACTCACTTTCACAGATTTTTACTTCGTCGGGAAGTAAGACTTGGCCACTGGTTGATTCACGAACCTATAACAATATATACATATATATCAAAGTATGTTCAAAATATATTTACAACACTTTTAATATATTTTGATGTTTTAAGTTTATTAAGTCAGCTGTCCTCGTTAGTAACCTACAACTAGTTGTCCACAGTTAGATGTACAGAAATAAATCGATAAATATTATCTTGAATCAATCCACGACCCAGTGTATACATATCTCAGTATTGATCACAACTCAAACTATATATATTTTGGAATCAACCTCAACCCTGTATAGCTAACTCCAACATTCACATATAGAGTGTCTATGGTTGTTCCGAAATATATATAGATGTGTCGACATGATAGGTCGAAACATTGTATACGTGTCTATGGTATCTCAAGATTACATAATATACAATACAAGTTGATTAAGTTATGGTTGGAATAGATTTGTTACCAATTTTCACGTAGCTAAAATGAGAAAAATTATCCAATCTTGTTTTACCCATAACTTCTTCATTTTAAATCCGTTTTGAGTGAATCAAATTGCTATGGTTTCATATTGAACTCTATTTTATGAATCTAAACAGAAAAAGTATTGGTTTATAGTCGGAAAAATAAGTTACAAGTCGTTTTTGTAAAGGTAGTCATTTCAGTCGAAAGAACGACGTCTAGATGACCATTTTAGAAAACATACTTCCACTTTGAGTTTAACCATAATTTTTGGATATACTTTCATATTCATAATAAAAATCATTTTCTCAGAATAACAACTTTTAAATCAAATTTTATCATAGTTTTTAATTAACTAACCCAAAACAGCCCGCGGTGTTACTACGACGGCGTAAATCCGGTTTTACGGTGTTTTTCGTGTTTCCAGGTTTTAAATCATTAAGTTAGCATATCATATAGATATAGAACATGTGTTTAGTTGATTTTAAAAGTCAAGTTAGAAGGATTAACTTTTGTTTGCGAACAAGTTTAGAATTAACTAAACTATGTTCTAGTGATTACAAGTTTAAACCTTCGAATAAGATAGCTTTATATGTATGAATCGAATGATGTTATGAACATCATTACTACCTTAAGTTCCTTGGATAAACCTACTGGAAAAGAGAAAAATGGATTTAGCTTCAACGGATCCTTGGATGGCTCGAAGTTCTTGAAGCAGAATCATGACACGAAAACAAGTTCAAGTAAGATCATCACTTGAAATAAGATTGTTATAGTTATAGAAATTGAACCAAAGTTTGAATATGATTATTACCTTGTATTAGAATGATAACCTACTGTAAGAAACAAAGATTTCTTGAGGTTGGATGATCATCTTACAAGATTGGAAATGAGCTAGCAAACTTGAAAGTATTCTTGATTTTATGTAACTAGAACTTGTAGAATATATGAAGAACACTTAGAACTTGAAGATAGAACTTGAGAGAGATCAATTAGATGAAGAAAATTGAAGAATGAAAGTGTTTGTAGGTATTTTTGGTCGTTGGTGTATGGATTAGATATAAAGGATATGTAATTTTGTTTTCATGTAAATAAGTCATGAATGATTACTCATATTTTTGTAATTTTATGAGATATTTCATGCTAGTTGTCAAATGATGGTTCCCACATGTGTTAGGTGACTCACATGGGCTGCTAAGAGCTGATCATTGGAGTGTATATACCAATAGTACATACATCTAAAAGCTGTGTATTATACGAGTACGAAATACGGGTGCATACGAGTAGAATTATTGATGAAACTGAACGAGGATGTAATTGTAAGCATTTTTGTTAAGTAGAAGTATTTTGATAAGTTTATTGAAGTCTTTCAAAAGTGTATAAATACATATTAAAACACTACATGTATATACATTTTAACTGAGTCGTTAAGTCATCGTTAGTCGTTACATGTAAGTGTTGTTTTGAAACCTTTAGGTTAACGATCTTGTTAAATGTTGTTAAGCCAATGTTTATAATATCAAATGAGATTTTAAATTATTATATTATCATGATATTATCATGTATGAATATCTCTTAATATGATATATATACATTAAATGTCTTTACAACGATAATCGTTACATATATGTCTCGTTTAAAAATCATTAAGTTAGTAGTCTTGTTTTTACATATGTAGTTCATTGTTAATATACTTAATGATATGTTTACTTATCATAGTATCATGTTAACTATATATATATCCATATATATGTCATCATATAGTTTTTGCAAGTTTTAACGTTCGTGAATCACCGGTCAACTTGGGTGGTCAATTGTCTATATGAAACATATTTCAATTAATCAAGTCTTAACAAGTTTGATTGCTTAACATGTTGGAAACATTTAATCATGTAAATATCAATCTCAATTAATATATATAAACATGGAAAAGTTCGGGTCACTACACCGGGTATCATCAAATGCGGGTGAAAGAAGATGATATTCCAAAGACTGCTTTCAGAACACGTTACGGTCATTACGAGTTTATGGTCATGCCGTTTGGTTTAACTAATGCACCAGCTGTGTTCATGGACCTTATGAACCGAGTGTGTGGACCATACCTTGACTAGTTTGTCATTGTTTTCATTGATGACATACTTATTTACTCAAAGAATGACCAAGAAGACGGTGAACATTTGAGAAAGGTGTTAGAAGTATTGAGGAAGGAAGAATTGTACGCTAAGTTTTCAAAGTGTGCATTTTGGTTGGAAGAAGTTCAATTCCTCGGTCACATAGTGAACAAAGAAGGTATTAAGGTGGATCCGGCAAAGATAGAAACTGTTGAAAAGTGGGAAACCCCAAAAACTTCGAAACACATACGCCAGTTTTTAGGACTAGCTGGTTACTACAGAAGGTTCATCCAAGACTTTTCCAGAATAGCAAAACCCTTGACTGCATTAACGCATAAAGGGAAGAAATTTGAATGGAATGATGAACAAGAGAAAGCGTTTCAGTTATTGAAGGAAAAGCTAACTACGGCACCTATATTGTCATTGCCTGAAGGGAATGATGATTTTGTGATTTATTGTGACGCATCAAAGCAAGGTCTCGGTTGTGTATTAATGCAACGAACGAAGGTGATTGCTTATGCGTCTAGACAATTGAAGATTCACGAACAAAATTATACGACGCATGATTTGGAATTAGGTGCGGTTGTTTTTGCATTAAAGACTTGGAGGCACTACTTATATGGGGTCAAAAGTATTATATATACCGACCACAAAAGTCTTCAACACATATTTAATCAGAAACAACTGAATATGAGGCACGTAGGTGGATTGAATTATTGAATGATTACGACTTTGAGATTCGTTACCACCTGGGGAAGGCAAATGTGGTAGCCGATGCCTTGAGCAGGAAGGACAGAGAACTCATTCGAGTAAAATCTATGAATATAATGATTCATAATAACCTTACTACTCAAATAAAGGAGGCGCAACAAGGAGTTTTAAAAGAGGGAAATTTAAAGGATGAAATACCCAAAGGATCGGAGAAACATCTTAATATTCGGGAAGACGGAACCCGGTATAGGGCTGAAAGGATTTGGGTACCAAAATTTGGAGATATGAGAGAAATGGTACTTAGAGAAGCTCATAAAACCAGATACTCAATACATCCTGGAACGGGGAAGATGTACAAGGATCTCAGGAAATATTTTTGGTGGCCGGGTATGAAAGCCGATGTTGCTAAATACGTAGGAGAATGTTTGACGTGTTCTAAGGTCAAAGCTGAGCATCAGAAACCATCAGGTCTACTTCAACAACCTGAAATCCCGGAATGGAAATGGGAAAACATTACCATGGATTTCATCACTAAATTGCCAAGGACTGCAAGTAGTTTTGATACTATCTGGGTAATAGTTGATCGTCTCACCAAATCAGCACATTTCCTGCCAATAAGAGAAGATGACAAGATGGAAAAGTTAGCACGACTGTATTTGAAGGAAGTTGTCTCCAGACATGGAATACTAATCTCTATTATCTCTGATAGGGATGGCAGATTTATTTCAAGATTCTGGCAGACATTACAGCAAGCATTAGGAACTCGTCTAGGCATGAGTACTGCCTATCATCCACAAACTGATGGGCAGAGCAAAAGGACGATACAAACGCTTGAAGACATGCTACGAGCATGTGTTATTGATTTCGGAAACAGTTGGGATCGATATCTACCATTAGCAGAATTTTCCTACAACAACAGCTACCATTCAAGCATTGAGATGGCGCCGTTTGAAGCACTTTATGGTAGAAAGTGAAGGTCTCCGATTTGTTGGAGTGAAGTGGGGGATAGACAGATTACGGGTCCGGAGATTATACAAGAAACTACCGAGAAGATCATCCAAATTCAACAACGGTTGAAAACCGCCCAAAGTCGACAAAAGAGCTACGCTAACATTAAAAGAAAAGATATAGAATTTGAAATTGGAGAGATGGTCATGCTTAAAGTTGCACCTTGGAAAGGCGTTGTTCGATTTGGTAAACGAGGGAAATTAAATCCAAGGTATATTGGACCATTCAAGATTATTGATCGTGTCGGACCAGTAGCTTACCGACTTGAGTTATCTCAACAACTCGCGGCTGTACATAACACTTTCCACGTCTCGAATTTGAATAAATGTTTTGCTAAAGAAGATCTCACTATTCCGTTAGATGAAATCCAAATCAACGAAAAACTTCAATTCATCGAAGAACCCGTCGAAATAATGGATCGTGAGGTTAAAAGACTTAAGCAAAACAAGATACCAATTGTTAAGGTTCGATGGAATGCTCGTAGAGGACCCGAGTTCACCTGGGAGCGTGAAGATCAGATGAAGAAGAAATACCCGCATCTATTTCCAGAAGATTCGTCAACACCTTCAACAGCTTAAAATTTCGGGACGAAATTTATTTAACGGGTAGGTACTGTAGTGACCCGAACTTTTCCATGTTTATATATATTAATTGAGATTGATATTTACATGATTAAATGTTTCCAACATGTTAAGCAATCAAACTTGTTAAGACTTGATTAATTGAAATATGTTTCATATAGACAATTGACCACCCAAGTTGACCGGTGATTCACGAACGTTAAAACTTGTAAAAACTATATGATGACATATATATGGATATATATATAGTTAACATGATACTATGATAAGTAAACATATCATTAAGTATATTAACAATGAACTACATATGTAAAAACAATACTACTAACTTAATGATTTTTAAACGAGACATATATGTAACGATTATCGTTGTAAAGACATTTAATGTATATATATCATATTAAGAGATATTCATACATGATAATATCATGATAATATAATAATTTAAAATCTCATTTGATATTATAAACATTGGGTTAACAACATTTGATGCGGGTGAGCTGGGCAATGTAACTAGCAACACAGCCAGCTCGAGCTCAAAAGATGTTACACCCGAATCAGGCCAAGCAATGGTCGTGTTGCCATCTATTTCGTATCATCTAAGTGTTTTTGGAGCTGGTTCAAGAAGCTCAGGGGTGACCCTACTTCAGTCCTTAAACTGAAGTAGTTATGTTTTCATGAATAAAGTTGTTGATAGTTGAAGGCAAGCCAGCAACGAAGAAGAACCAGCTAGCCGGACCAGCAAATGAGTTTAGTTCAGCCAGTAAAGCTTTAATTCACTCAGCCGGGTAACCAGCAAATCGAACCAGCAAAGTTATGCTTAGGCGAACTAGCTAGTTCAACCAGCTGAAGAATTTTAGTTCAATCAGCACACGAAACTCTAGTACAACCAGCATGCGATGCTATTTTCTGTCTGAATGGCCAACTTGCTGATACAATTCAAAGTTTACTTATGCTTTTCAATAAACCGGTCAGGTCATGTGCTTAACACGTGTGTGGCTGTTCTAGAAGAATGTTAGCTGTCCAAGGAAGACTCCCATTTATCATTGGATGCTTTTATCATGGGAAGGAGCACTAACAAATGGCAGGCTTTTTGCAGATTGTGTCCTTTATTCTTATTGGCTAATTTGTAATTGTTTGTCCTTTTTGTCTCCATTTCCTTTTTATGTTTTTGTCTTATTTAGAAAATAGCTGTTAAGCTTCTACTATAAATAGAGAGCTCTTGTAATTGTAAAACTTGGTTGATGATTGAATGAAAAGTTTGATAGAGCTTATCTATTTACAAAATCTCTGTGTCTTTACGAATCTTTGATTCCGGTGGCTAAGAGTGGTTTCTTTATCAGTGTTTGTGGTGTTACTTTATCAAACATTGTGGTGAAATCCAAATCTTCATATCTGATATTATAGTTGTGGTGGAATCTTTATCAGCTGTAGTTGAAGATTTGGAGTGTTTCTAGATCTCTAATTGTGGTGGTATCTTTATCAATTAAGAGTTTTGATTCTCTATCCTTTGTGTTCTTATTTCAGAGCTTTATACTCTGTTTTGGGGTTGTTGCTGTTACAATTTGGGGGATTGTGTTCAGATCTGTTTAAGTGAAGAAAGCTTGTTCTAAATTGCGTTTTTAAAGTCATAATCACGCATCAAAGTGGTATCAGAGCTTAGGTTGTTCAAATCGAAGCTTTCTTATCATTTTATTGTTGTTTCAGTTCATACTCTGTTTTAGAGCTGTTAAGCTTTATTTCAGATCTGGGTTTCTATTTGTTGCTAAAGGTCTATTTCAGATCTGATATTTGAAATGGCTGATATTCCAAGGAATATGACTCTTGAAGAAGCTCATAATCTTAGAAGAGATAGAGCTATTGAAGCTCTACAACATCAGATGGAAAGAATGGTTAACTTGTTGGAAGATGGTGTTCCAAGAAGAAGTAGAATTAGATCTGAAAATGGAGATACAACTATTGTGTCTTCTAGTACTGAATCTGAGGATGGTAGCCAATCTACTGATGGATCTCATGCTTCTTCAAAAAGAAGAAGAAGGCATAGGAAAAAGGCTGATGATTTGAAAGATATCAAGATAGACCCACCTGATTTTGAAGGATCCTCTAATCCTGAAGATTACTTTGAATGGGTTCAGGCCATGGATAGAATTATGGAGGTTAAAGGCTACGATGATAAAAAGGCCTTTAAAGTTGCTGTAATCAGATTAATGAAGTATGCTTCAATGTGGTATGATAATCTAAAAAAAGAAAGGCAATATGAAGGGAAGAAAACAATCAAAACCTGGTCCAAGTTAAAAGAGTGTATGCAAAAGAGGTTTGTTCCTCAAGCTTACAAGCAAGAGCTGTATATCCAGATGAATACACTCAAGCAAGGCAGCATGAATGTTGTTGATTACATCAGAGAGTTTGAGCAGCTCAAGATTCGTACAAATGTTAAAGAAGCTGAAGAACACACTATAGCAAGATTCGTTGGGGGCTTAAATGCTTCTATTGCTGATCAAGTTGAAATGCAGCCTCTATGGACTTTTGAGAGTGCTTGCAAGCTGGCTATTCAAGTAGAGAAACAAGCAAAAAAGAAAATTAATTTTAAGTCTTATTCCAAGCCAGCTGTGCTGCCTATGAAGGGTCAATCATCTATGCTGCCTAGGCATAACGAGGCAGCATCCAAAGTATCTAAAGGCAAAGAGCAGGTTGGAGCTGGTCCTAAAGATGATAGAAGGAATTGCTTCAAGTGCCATGGATTTGGGCATTTTCAAGCTCAATGTCCTAACCAGCGTGCTCTTACACTAAAGGAGATTGAAGATTTGGAAGGGGGTTTTGAAACTGAACCAGCATATGATGAGTCTGATAGTGAAGAGTTTGTTGCTGCTGATATTGGAGAGTTTTTAGTGGTTCAAAGAGTAATGCACTCAGCTGAGACTATTGAAGATAAGAGCCAGCGAGAAAACATCTTTCATTCAAGATGCACAGTCAAGGGTAAAGTGTGCAGCCTGATTGTTGATGGAGGCAGCTGTGCAAACGCAGCATCTGCTCACATGGTGGAAAAGCTTGAACTGGTTACAAAGAAGCATCCTCATCCATATAAACTTCAATGGCTTAACCAAGGCAGCGAGGTAAAGGTTACTCGCCAAGTTACTGTTCCATTTTCAATTGGTACTGTTTATCAAGATGAGATCACTTGTGATGTTATTCCTATGGATGCTTGTCATTTGCTGCTTGGTAGACCTTGGTTGTTTGATAAGTATGTCTATCATAATGGACATCAAAATACTTACTCGCTGTATGTGAATGGAAAGAAGATCGCCCTCACTTCTTTAAAGCCTAGTGAAATACCTAGAGCTGACCCTACTATTAAGAATGATAAAACTTTGTTTATGACTCAAGCTGAAGTTGATACTGAGTTAAAGGGTGGTACTGGTGCTTATTTATTGCTGATGGTTGAAAGTGATGAGTTGAACCAGCATGATGAAATACCAGCTAGGGTAAAGCCATTGTTATCCGAATTTACTGATGTGTTTCCTACTGAGTTACCTACTGGTTTACCACCAATCAGGGGTATTGAACATCAAATTGATCTTGTACCTGGATCTGTTCTTCCTAATAAAGCAGCTTATCGATGTTCCCCTCATGAAGCAAAAGAATTAGAAAAGCAAGTTAATGAGTTGGTTGCCAAGGGATATGTTAGAACCAGCATGAGTCCTTGTTCAGTACCAGCTTTACTGGTTCCAAAGAAAGATGGTTCTATGAGAATGTGTGTAGACAGCCGAGCTATTAACAACATCACCATCAAGTATAGGTATCCCATACCTAGATTAGATGATATGCTAGATGAGCTGCATGGTTCTTGTGTGTTTTCCAAAGTTGATCTTAGAAGTGGGTATCATCAGATTCGAATGAAAGAAGGAGATGAATGGAAGACAGCTTTCAAGATCAAAGGTGGATTATTCGAGTGGTTGGTTATGCCTTTTGGGTTGTCTAATGCGCCCAGCACATTCATGAGGCTTATGAATGAAGTGCTCAGGCCACTTATTGGTCAGTTTGTGGTTGTTTACTTTGATGACATCCTAGTGTACTCAAAAACTAAAGAAGAACACTTGGATCATCTGAGGAAAGTATTTGATCTATTAAGGCAGAATCAGTTATATGCAAAGCTGGAGAAGTGTGATTTCTTTGTCAGCAAAGTAGTGTTTCTTGGATATGTGGTTTCTAAAGAAGGCATTTCAATGGATCCATCTAAGGTGGAAGCAATCAGATCATGGCCTAGTCCTTCTACCATCACTGAAGTCAGAAGTTTTCATGGTTTAGCTTCATTTTATAGAAGATTTATCAAAGACTTCTCCACAATTGTTGCTCCAATTACTGATTGTATGAAGAAAGGGGTATTTGAATGGTCTAGTTCTGCCCAATCAGCATTTGAATCATTGAAAGAAAAGCTAAGTTCAGCACCTATACTTGCTTTACCTAATTTTGATATGCTATTTGAACTTGAATGTGAGGCAAGTGGTGTTGGCATTGGAGCTGTGCTAGTGCAAGGAAAAAGACCAGTAGCTTATTTCAGTGAAAAGCTAAATGGGTCAAAGCTGAATTATAGCACTTATGATAAAGAGTTTTATGCCATCATTCGAGCTGTTGATCATTGGTCACATTATTTGAAGCCAAGGCAGTTTGTTCTCTTTTCTGATCATGAAGCATTAAAATACATTAATGGGCAGCACAAATTAAATCCAAGGCATGCAAAATGGGTTGAATTCTTGCAGATGTACTCCTTTGTGTCTAAACACAAGGCTGGTACTTCTAATGTTGTTGCTGATGCTCTTTCAAGAAGATATTCTTTGTTGTCAATTCTGGAAGCTAGAGTTCTTGGATTTTCATTTGTTAAGGAGTTATATGAAGCTGATCCAGACTTTGCTCCTATTTTGAACTGTTCTCCTGCTGAGTCCAAAAGGGATTATGTTGAGCAAGATGGTTTTCTATTCAAGGGCAGCAGATTGTGCATCCCAAAAGATTCAATCAGGGAGTTGCTGATTAGAGAAGCACATGGAGGTGGTTTAGCTGGTCATTTTGGGATTAACAAGACTTTGGATATCCTAAGTGAACACTTCTACTGGCCATGTATGGATAAAGATGTCAAAGCTGTGATTAATCGTTGTGCTACCTGCTGTCAAGCTAAGTCAACTTTTCACCAGGGTTTATATACTCCTCTTCCTGTTCCCAACCAGCCATGGGAAGATTTGAGCATGGATTTCATTGTTGCTTTACCAAGGACTCAGCGAGGCAAAGATTCTATTATGGTTGTTGTTGACAGGTTTTCAAAGATGGCTCATTTCATAGCCTGCAACAAAACCAATGATGCTACTGTGGTTGCTACTTTATTCTTCAAAGCAATTGTTCGTCTTCATGGAGTTCCCAAAACCATTGTGTCTGATCGAGATACAAAATTCTTAAGCTATTTTTGGAAGACATTATGGAAGCTGCTTGGAACAAAGCTTTTATTCAGCACTTCTCACCATCCCCAAACTGATGGTCAAACTGAAGTTACCAATAGAACTGTGGGAATGTTGCTAAGGGCACTTGTGAAGAAAAGTTTGAAGGAGTGGGATTTGAAGCTTGCTCAAGCTGAATTTGCTTTTAATAGAGCACCTAATTACTCCACAGGAAAATCACCATTTGAAATCTGCTATGGTACAAATCCACTCACACCCATTGATCTGATTCCTTTTGCAGTTGAGCCTAAGGTAAGTGTTGATGCAGTAGCAAAGGCCAAAGAAATGAAGAAGCTGTATGAGCAAGTGAGGGCTAAAATTGAGAAGACCAACCAGCAATACAAGGCTAAAGCTAACCAGCACAGAAAGCAGCCCACTTTTGTTCCTGGTGATCTTGTTTGGATTCATCTAAGGAAGGAAAGGTTCCCAACAAAAAGGAAGAACAAGCTGATGCCAAGAGCTGAGGGTCCATTTAAAGTGTTGGAAAAAGTTGGTGATAATGCTTACAAGGTCGAGCTGCCTGGTGATACTGCTGTGTCTAGCACTTTTAATGTTGGTGATTTGATGCCCTACTTGGAAGATGACAACCTCGAGAACTTGAGGTCAAGTTCCTTTTTAGAGGGGGAGGATGATGCGGGTGAGCTGGGCAATGTAACTAGCAACAAAGCCAGCTCGAGCTCAAAAGATGTTACACCCGAATCAGGCCAAGCAATGGTCGTGTTGCCATCTATTTCGTATCATCTAAGTGTTTTTGGAGCTGGTTCAAGAAGCTCAGGGGTGACCCTACTTCAGTCCTTAAACTGAAGTAGTTATGTTTTCATGAATAAAGTTGTTGATAGTTGAAGGCAAGCCAGCAACGAAGAAGAACCAGCTAGCCGGACCAGCAAATGAGTTTAGTTCAGCCAGTAAAGCTTTAATTCACTCAGCCGGGTAACCAGCAAATCGAACCAGCAAAGTTATGCTTAGGCGAACCAGCTAGTTCAACCAGCTGAAGAATTTTAGTTCAATCAGCACACGAAACTCTAGTACAACCAGCACGCGATGCTATTTTCTGTCTGAATGGCCAACTTGCTGATACAATTCAAAGTTTACTTATGCTTTTCAATAAACCGGTCAGGTCATGTGCTTAACACGTGTGTGGCTGTTCTAGAAGAATGTTAGCTGTCCAAGGAAGACTCCCATTTATCATTGGATGCTTTTATCATGGGAAGGAGCACTAACAAATGGCAGGCTTTTTGCAGATTGTGTCCTTTATTCTTATTGGCTAATTTGTAATTGTTTGTCCTTTTTGTCTCCATTTCCTTTTTATGTTTTTGTCTTATTTAGAAAATAGATGTTAAGCTTCTACTATAAATAGAGAGCTCTTGTAATTGTAAAACTTGGTTGATGATTGAATGAAAAGTTTGATAGAGCTTATCTATTTACAAAATCTCTGTGTCTTTACGAATCTTTGATTCCGGTGGCTAAGAGTGGTTTCTTTATCAGTGTTTGTGGTGTTACTTTATCAAACATTGTGGTGAAATCCAAATCTTCATATCTGATATTATAGTTGTGGTGGAATCTTTATCAGCTGTAGTTGAAGATTTGGAGTGTTTCTAGATCTCTAATTGTGGTGGTATCTTTATCAATTAAGAGTTTAGATTCTCTATCCTTTGTGTTCTTATTTCAGAGCTTTATACTCTGTTTTGGGGTTGTTGCTGTTACAATTTGGGGGATTGTGTTCAGATCTGTTTAAGTGAAGAAAGCTTGTTCTAAATTGCGTTTTTAAAGTCATAATCACGCATCAACATTTAAAAAGATCGTTAACCTAAAGGTTTCAAAAGAACACTTACATGTAACGACTAACGATGACTTAACGACTCAGTTAAAATGTATATAGTGTTTTAATATGTATTTATACACTTTTGAAAGACTTCAATACACTTATCAAAATACTTCTACTTAACAAAAATGCTTACAATTACATCCTCGTTCAGTTTCATCAACAATTCTACTCGTATGCACCCGTATTCGTACTCGTACAATACACAGCTTTTAGATGTATGTACTATTGGTATATACACTATAATGATCAGCTCTTAGCAGCCCATGTGAGTCACCTAACACATGTGGGAACCATCATTTGGCAACTAGCATGAAATATCTCATAAAATTACAAAAATATGAGTAATCATTCATGACTTATTTACATGAAAACAAAATTACATATCCTTTATATCTAATCCATACACCAACGACCAAAAACACCTACAAACACTTTCATTCTTCAATTTTCTTCATCTAATTGATCTCTCTCAAGTTCTATCTTCAAGTTCTAAGTGTTCTTCATATATTCTACAAGTTCTAGTTACATAAAATCAAGAATACTTTCAAGTTTGCTAGCTCACTTCCAATCTTGTAAGGTGATCATCCAACCTCAAGAAATCTTTGTTTCTTACAGTAGGTTATCATTCTAATACAAGGTAATAATCATATTCAAACTTTGGTTCAATTTCTATAACTATAACAATCTTATTTCAAGTGATGATCTTACTTGAACTTGTTTTCGTGTCATGATTCTGCTTTAAGAACTTCGAGCCATCCAAGGATCCGTTGAAGCTAGATCCATTTTTCTCTTTTCCAGTAGGTTTATCCAAGGAACTTAAGGTAGTAATGATGTTCATAACATCATTCGATTCATACATATAAAGCTATCTTATTCGAAGGTTTAAACTTGTAATCACTAGAACATAGTTTAGTTAATTCTAAACTTGTTCGCAAACAAAAGTTAATCCTTCTAACTTGACTTTTAAAATCAACTAAACACATGTTCTATATCTATATGATATGCTAACTTAATGATTTAAAACCTGGAAACACGAAAAACACCGTAAAACCGGATTTACGCCGTCGTAGTAACACCGCGGGCTGTTTTGGGTTAGTTAATTAAAAACTATGATAAACTTTGATTTAAAAGTTTTTATTCTGAGAAAATTATTTTTATTATGAACATGAAACTATATCCAAAAATTATGATTAAACTCAAAGTGGAAGTATGTTTTCTAAAATGGTCATCTAGACGTCGTTCTTTCGACTGAAATGACTACCTTTACAAAAACAACTTGTAACTTATTTTTCCGACTATAAACCTATACTTTTTCTGTTTATATTCATAAAATAGAGTTCAATATGAAACCATAGCAATTTGATTCACTCAAAACGGATTTAAAATGAAGAAGTTATGGGTAAAACAAGATTGGATAATTTTTCTCATTTTAGCTACGTGAAAATTGGTAACAAATATATTCCAACCATAACTTAATCAACTTGTATTGTATATTATGTAATCTTGAGATACCATAGACACGTATACAATATTTCGACCTATCATGTCGACACATCTATACATATTTCGGAACAACCATAGACACTCTATATGTGAATGTTGGAGTTAGCTATACAGGGTTGAGGTTGATTCCAAAATATATATAGTTTGAGTTGTGATCAATACTGAGATACGTATACACTAGGTCGTGGATTGATTCAAGATAATATTTATCGATTTATTTTTGTACATCTAACTGTGGACAACTAGTTGTAGGTTACTAACGAGGACAGCTGACTTAATAAACTTAAAACGTCAAAATATATTAAAAGTGTTGTAAATATATTTTGAACATACTTTGATATATATGTATATATTGTTATAGGTTCGTGAATCAACCAGTGGCCAAGTCTTACTTCCTGACGAAGTAAAAATCTGTGAAAGTGAGTTATAGTCCCACTTTTAAAATCTAATATTTTTGGGATAAGAATACATGCAGGTTTTATAAATGATTTACAAAATAGACACAAGTACGTGAAACTACATTCTATGGTTGAATTATCGAAATCGAATATGTCCCTTTTTATTAAGTCTGGTAATCTAAGAATTAGGGAACAGACACCCTAATTGACGCGAATCCTAAAGATAGATCTATTGGGCCTAACAAACCCCATCCAAAGTACCGGATGCTTTAGTACTTCAAAATTTATATCATATCCGAAGGGTGTCCCGGAATGATGGGGATATTCTTATATATGCATCTTGTTAAAGTTGGTTACCAGGTGTTCACCATATGAATGATTTTTATCTCTATGTATGGGATGTGTATTGAAATATGAAATCTTGTGGTCTATTGTTACGATTTGATATATATAGGTTAAACCTATAACTCACTAATATTTTTGTTGACGTTTAAAGCATGTTTATTCTCAGGTGAATACTAAGAGCTTCCGCTGTTGCATACTAAAATAAGGACAAGATTTGGAGTCCATGTTTGTATGATATTGTGTAAAAACTGCATTCAAGAAACTGATTTCGATGTAACATATTTGTATTGTAAACCATTATGTAATGGTCGTGTGTAAACAGGATATTTTAGATTATCATTATTTGATAATCTACGTAAAGCTTTTTAAACCTTTATTTATGAAATAAAGGTTACGGTTTGTTTTAAAAATGAATGCAGTCTTTGAAAAACGTCTCATATAGAGGTCAAAACCTCGCAACGAAATCAATTAATATGGAACGTTTTTAATCAATAAGAACGGGACATTTCAGCAGAGACGCCAGTTTGTTTTGCATTCGACGTCATGATTGTTAAGCAGATTAACAATTTGCGTATTGGAAAAAACACCTGCAAATCATCACAACAAAAACACGATTTGAAATTAAACCGTTGAATTAATTATTTAATCGGCGTAACACAAAAAATTTTCAGTTTAATTTGTAAAACGTGTCCCACGGATGGCGCCAATTGATCAATCCTTAATTAATAATGTTGCTTAATTACGGATTGAGTGCAATAAGATTATAATGAAGGATGGGATGTTCGATGATTATTTTGGGCCCCGATGATCGTTTTTCACTTTAACTATCAAGTGATCAACCACCCCGACCCGGTCTTCGTTATCGATTAGCATGATTCACCTTAACTCAATGTAAGAAGTCCTTGGGCAAAGTCACAAGTGAAATCTATAAAGGCTTAGGCAAATGGCAGAGAATCAACAACCTATAAATGAGAGGCCAAGCTCCCTATTTATAGTATCTGTGATATCCGCGAGATGCTCGGCTCTTCGTGGAAAGTCAGCAGATCAAACCGCAGTTTAGCATTTCAGCGAATACTTAACCGCAGTATTTATTTTCAGTGAATATGGCATAACTGTGCCTTATAATCCGCGTAGTTCTGTCCTTAGCTTTTTAGAAAATAAAATATACATATACAATGCTATGTATATGATCATAAGGAAATTATGGGTTATAGCTATGGAGGTGATTGGGTATGGTTCATGGGTATGCTCGTGAGGTCAATATAGTGTTTATCATCTCCGTTGCGTCTACGTACCTTTCCTGCAATATTGAATCTCAATATTGATACGTGAGTACTCATAATTTAACTTTTACATACTAATAGTGTATCCCTGACTAGTGCTCGAGTATTTAGGATTATGCATGCTTGTACTTTTGATATTGCCTTTAGTTAGGTTATGTTGAATCCTGAATTAGTTATATATGCGACTGAGATAAGGTATAAGATATGCATGTCATTGGAAAGCTAGCGAAAAATTAAGAACTTTTCATTTAGATATCGAATGATTTCGATGAACGGATTTGAAGTTATAGTCCATCGAATTTTTGTATTATTATTAAAAATGATTATTATTATCGTCGTTATTATCGTCGTTATAGTTTTATCTTATTATTATTATTATTATTATCTTTATCAATAAAAGGATTTATCATTAAAAATTGTTATTTTTTTTTATTATTACTATCGTTATTATCGTTAAAGTTATAATTAGTATTATTATTATTATCCAATTATTATTATTATTATTATTGGTATTATTATTATCATCATTATTAATATATATCATTATTTAAAAATGGTTATTGTTATTGTTATTATTATTATTACTATATTATCATTAAGATAATTATTATTAGTATTATCGTTAATAATGTTATAGTAACTATCATTATTAATATTAGTGTAATTAAAACAAATATTTGTAACACCTAATTATTTTGATTACTATTATTATCATTATTACGAACACGATATAAAAGACGATTAAAAGCTATTAAACGAAACGATTAGGAAATAATGGGTAAGAGTATCATGATGAAATTAAAATATTATAAGATATTGATTTAGATAAAATTATCGTTCTTATTATTTTTATCATTACTATTATTATTAAAATTATCGTTAGTATTAAAACTATCATTTTAACAAAAATTATCATTTTAATAGAAATGTCATTGTTACTATAAAATATCATTATTATTATTATTATTATTTTAAATAGAATTATTATTTTAAAGATAATATTAAAAATTATCGTAAATATTAAAGTTATCATAATTAGAATTATCGTTTTATAATAATGTCATCATAGTAATTATAAATATTGATATTTTTATAATAATAATTATTATTACAAAATAATATAACTTTTACTTACTATCATTATAGATATTATTTTATCAAATAAATATTTGATACAAACATATTTTACTACGTGTAATAACTTACTTTAATAATACCTATCATATTATCTCTATAATATTAAATGAACCCTATAAATTTTATTACTTAATATATATAAAAGTATATTTTATTATATAAATATAATATAAAATTTTATTTATTAATAAATAAATTATATTATTTACTCTAATAAATCTTTTAAAAATATTTAAAAATATAAAACGACGATATTTAAACTATATATTAATCATGTATAGATTTTTGGAAATTATTTTGAGTCAAATTTACTTTTGTTGACTTTTGCATATTAGTCTCGAGCATTAGGATTGTGGTACACTATGACTTGACCTAATTTATTAGACAAATATTGACCAACACATAAATATATATAATTAATTTAGGTTCGTGAATCCGAGACCAACCTTGCACTTGTTCAATGACGTTATATGTATTTTTACTATGAAATACAGTATGGTGAGTTTCATTACTCCCCTTTTAAATGCTTTTGCAATATATATTTTTGGGACTGAGAATACATGCGCTGCTTTTATAACTGTTTTACGAAATAGACACGAGTAAATGAAACTACATTCTATGGCTGGATTATTAAATCGAATATGCCCCTTTTTAGTCTGGTAATCTAAGAATTAGGGAAGAGACACCCTAATTGACGCGAATCCTAAAGATAGATCTATTGGGCCTAACAAACCCCATCCAAAGTACCGGATGCTTTAGTACTTCGAAATTATATCATGTCCGAAGGAGGATCCCGGAATGATAGGGGATATTCTTATATGTATCTAGTTAATGTCGGTTACCAGGTGTTCACCATATGAATGATTATTTTTTGTCTCTATGCATGGGACGTATATTTATGAGAACTGGAAATGAAATTCTTGTGGTCTATTAAAATGATGGAAATAAGTGATTATGATAAACTAATGAACTCACCAACCTTTTGGTTGACACTTTAAAGCATGTTTATTCTCAGGTGTTAAAGAAATCTTCCGCTGTGCATTTGCTCATTTTAAAGATATTACTTGGAGTCTTTCATAGCATATTTCGAAGAACGTTGCATTCGAGTCATTGAGTTCATCAAAGATTATTATTAAATCAATTTATAGTTGGATAGTGGATATTATGAAATGGTATGCATGCCTGTAAATTTTTGATGTAAAGAAAGATTGTCTTTTAAAAACGAATGCAATGTTTGTAAAATGTATCATATAGAGGTCAAATACCTCGCAATGTAATCAACTATTGTGAATCGTTTATAATGTATATGAACGGGTCCTTTCAGTTGGTATCAGAGCAGTGGTCTTAGCGAACCAGGTCTGCATTAGTGTGTCTAATTGATAAGTCGTTAGGATGCATTAGTGAGTCTGGACTTCGACCGTGTCTGCATGTCAAAAGTTTTGCTTATCATTTCTAGTCGGAAATCATCTGCTTATCATCCATAGGAAATTACCTGCTTATCATTATTAGTCTAGACACGTCTTGCTACATTAATTGCATGAGTAGTGTATAGACAAAATTCATATCTTAGCGTATATGCTAAATCATATCTTATCGTATCTGTTACTTTAAACTTTGCCTGACATATCCCGCAAATTCCTCCATAATCTATGAAATCTTTTGATCTCTATATATAGATATCCTATGTAAATAGAATACCACCCGATAGCCGAAAAATCACTTTATATCGAAAATCCTTTATCCAATCGTACGAAATAGAATTTGTCATCAGTTCAAGTCACTCGGATTCCTAAATGGAATCTCACTCAAGCTCCGAAAGCAGTGTGACCGGAATGGATCAACCAATCAGACATCACCTATTCTGGATGAATTGGGGATGGGTTCGTAGCCTCCTCATGTAGTGACCCGAACATTTCCATGTTTATATATATTAATTGAGATTGATATTTACATGATTAAATGTTTCCAACATGTTAAGCAATCAAACTTGTTAAGACTTGATTAATTGAAATATGTTTCATATAGACAATTGACCACCAAAGTTGACCGGTGATTCACGAACGTTAAAACTTGTAAAAACTATATGATGACATATATATGGTTATATATATAGTTAACATGATATTATGATAAGTAAATATATCATTAAGTATATTAACAATGGACTACATATGTAAAAACAAGACTACTAACTTAATGATTTTTAAACGAGACATATATGTAACGATTTTCGTTGTAAAGACATTTAATGTATATATATCATATTAAGAGATATTCGTACATGATAATATCATGATAATATAATAATTTAAAATCTCATTTGATATTATAAACATTGGGTTAACAACATTTAATAAGATCGTTAACCTAAAGGTTTCAAAACAACACTTACATGTAACGACTAACGATGACTTAACGACTCAGTTAAAATGTATATACATGTAGTGTTTTAATATGTATTTATACACTTTTGAAAGACTTCAATACACTTATCAAAATACTTCTACTTAACAAAAATGCTTACAATTACATCCTCGTTCAGTTTCATCAACAATTCTACTCGTATGCACCCGTATTCGTACTCGTACAATACACAGCTTTTAGATGTATGTACTATTGGTATATACACTCCAATGATCAGCTCTTAGCAGCCCATGTGAGTCACCTAACACATGTGGGAACCATCATTTGGCAACTAGCATGAAATATCTCATAAAATTACAAAAATATGAGTAATCATTCATGACTTATTTACATGAAAACAAAATTACATATCCTTTATATCTAATCCATACACCAACGACCAAAAACACCTACAAACACTTTCATTCTTCAATTTTCTTCATTTAATTGATCTCTCTCAAGTTCTATCTTCAAGTTCTAAGTGTTCTTCATAAATTCCAAAAGTTCTAGTTTCATAAAATCAAGAATACTTTCAAGTTTGCTAGCTCACTTCCAATCTTGTAAGGTGATCATCCAACCTCAAGAAATCTTTGTTTCTTACAGTAGGTTATCATTCTAATACAAGGTAATAATCATATTCAAACTTTGGTTAAATTTCTATAACTATAACAATCTTATTTCAAGTGATGATCTTACTTGAACTTGTTTTCGTGTCATGATTCTGCTTCAAGAACTTCGAGCCATCCAAGGATCCGTTGAAGCTAGATCCATTTTTCTCTTTTCCAGTAGGTTTATCCAAGGAACTTAAGGTAGTAATGATGTTCATAACATCATTCGATTCATACATATAAAGCTATCTTATTCGAAGGTTTAAACTTGTAATCACTAGAACATAGTTTAGTTAATTCTAAATTTGTTCGCAAACAAAAGTTAATCTTTCTAACTTGACTTTTAAAATCAACTAAACACATGTTCTATATCTATATGATATGCTAACTTAATGATTTAAAACCTGGAAACACGAAAAACACCGTAAAACCGGATTTACGCCGTCGTAGTAACACCGCGGGCTGTTTTGGGTTAGTTAATTAAAAACTATGATAAACTTTGATTTAAAAGTTGTTATTCTGAGAAAAATGATTTTTATTATGAACATGAAACTATATCCAAAAATTATGGTTAAACTCAAAGTGGAAGTATGTTTTCTAAGATGGTCATCTAGACGTCGTTCTTTCGACTGAAATGACTACCTTTACAAAAACGACTTGTAACTTATTTTTTCGACTATAAACCTATACTTTTTCTGTTTAGATTCATAAAATAGAGTTCAATGTGAAACCATAGCAATTTGATTCACTCAAAACGGATTTAAAATGAAGAAGTTATGGGTAAAACAAGATTGGATAATTTTTCTCATTTTAGCTACGTGAAAATTGGTAACAAATCTATTCCAACCATAACTTAATCAACTTGTATTGTATATTATGTAATCTTGAGATACCATAGACACGTATACAATGTTTCGACCTATCATGTCGACACATCTATATATATTTCGGAACAACCATAGACACTCTATATGTGAATGTTGGAGTTAGCTATACAGGGTTGAGGTTGATTCCAAAATATATATAGTTTGAGTTGTGATCAATACTGAGATACGTATACACTGGGTCGTGGATTGATTCAAGATAATATTTATCGATTTATTTCTGTACATCTAACTGTGGACAACTAGTTGTAGGTTACTAACGAGGACAGCTGACTTAATAAACTTAAAACATCAAAATATATTAAAAGTGTTGTAAATATATTTTAAACATACTTTGATATATATGTATATATTGTTATAGGTTCGTGAATCAACCAGTGGCCAAGTCTTACTTCCCGACGAAGTAAAAATCTGTGAAAGTGAGTTATAGTCCCACTTTTAAAATCTAATATTTTTGGGATGAGAATACATGCAGGTTTTATAAATGATTTACAAAATAGACACAAGTACGTGAAACTACATTCTATGGTTGAATTATCGAAATCGAATATGCCCCTTTTTATTAAGTCTGGTAATCTAAGAATTAGGGAACAGACACCCTAATTGACGCGAATCCTAAAGATAGATCTATTGGGTCTAACAAACCCCATCCAAAGTACCGGATGCTTTAGTACTTCGAAATTTATATCATATCCGAAGGGTGTCCCGGAATGATGGGGATATTCATATATATGCATCTTGTTAATGTCGGTTACCAGGTGTTCACCATATGAATGATTTTTATCTCTATGTATGGGATGTGTATTGAAATATGAAATCTTGTGGTCTATTGTTACGATTTGATATATATAGGTTAAACCTATAACTCACCAACATTTTTGTTGACGTTTAAAGCATGTTTATTCTCAGGTGAATACTAAGAGCTTCCGCTGTTGCATACTAAAATAAGGACAAGATTTGGAGTCCATGTTTGTATGATATTGTGTAAAAACTGCATTCAAGAAACTGATTTCGATGTAACATATTTGTATTGTAAACCATTATATAATGGTCGTGTGTAAACAGGATATTTTAGATTATCATTATTTGATAATCTACGTAAAGCTTTTTAAACCTTTATTTATGAAATAAAGGTTATGGTTTGTTTTAAAAATGAATGCAGTCTTTGAAAAACGTCTCATATAGAGGTCAAAACCTCGCAACGAAATCAATTAATATGGAACATTTTTAATCAATAAGAACGGGACATTTCAGTTGGTATCAGAGCGTTAGTCTTAGAGAACCAGAATTTTGCATTAGTGTGTCTTATCAAGTTTGTTAGGATGTATTAGTGAGTCTGGACTTCGACCGTGTTTACTTGAAAAATGATTGTTTAACAAATTTTGTTGGAAACTATATATTTTTAACATGTGAATATTATGTGATATATTAATCTCTTAACGTGTTTGATATTATGTGATAGATGTCTACCTCTAGAACAAGTCCCATTGACTCACCTAATAATAATGAAGAGTCAAATGTAAATTGGAATGATTCGTGGACTGATTCACAAGTTCCCGAAGAGGAACCGGAAGAAGAGTCGGAACCGGAAGAAGAATTGGAACCGGAAGAAGAATCGGAACCGGATGAAGAAATAGAACCGGTGGGGGAAATAATAAAACGGTTAAGTAAAATAAAATCCTCAACCAACCGACCAAGGTTAATTATGGTCAATGGTGTTTCCGCCAAGGAAGCAAAATATTGGGAGGATTACCAATTCTCCGATGAATCGGATTCCGACAAGAATTCCGATGATGTTATAGAAATTACCCCAACTGAATTTAAAAAGGCAAAAGAAAATAATAAGGGAAAGGGCATAAAAATAGAGAAATCTAATTCCAACCCCGATGAACTTTATATGTATCGTCAACCCCCGAAGTCCTTAAGTTGTAACAATGACCCGGGAACCTCTAAACCACCAGGTTTTTCTAAACCAATATGGATAACGACGGCTCGTATTAGGGGAACATCATATATCCCTAGAAACTTGGCAAAACGAACTAAAACCGAAGAAGAAGAAGAAACAAGCGAGTCGGAATAAGATAGTTGTATTCGTGTGGTGTAATATAAATAATATAGTGTGCTTATGCTTTATGATATATGTAAAAATTGCTTGTATTAATAAGTATTTTTTTTATGAATCTAACTCTTGTCTATTTTACAGTATAAAAACACAAAATGGATAGACAACCCAATATTTTAAGAGACCTACCCGGAGACATGATTGATGAAATCTTGTCTAGAGTCGGCCAGAATTCCTCGGCACAACTATTTAAGGCGAGATCAGTTTGTAAGACATTCGAAGAACGTTCCAAGAATGTCTTGGTTTATAAGAGACTTTCGTTTGAAAGATGGGGGATATCACATTGGGAAACCCATAAGTTACGATGTGTTTACTTTGACGCATATATTGCGGGGAACCCAAATGCTATTTTACGCAACGGGTTAAGAAATTATTTTGACTCAATATATCCGAATATTGGACTTCGTGATTTAGAAAAAGCGGCTAACATGCAACATAAAGAAGCATGTTATGCTTACGGATTAGTAATGTTCGCTTCTCACCAAAGTGAGAACAAGAACATCGGGCTACAACTATTAAACAAAACGTTTCCACAAGTGACGGAGTCGGTAATTGGAGTAAGAAATGAGGTTTTTAGATTGTTACGGGACTGTTGGACATTACGTAACTCTCGTCCCTTTGACGACGTTACAACACGCTGTCTTATCAACGGCCATAACAGTTATGTTCCACAAGACCAAGGATGGGAAGTAATCCTAGTAAAACCAGAATGCATGACTTGTTTCTGGACGTATGAATTACGTGTCTTTATTGCCTTTGCTGAACGACTTGTGTACTAGCTAGAATTATCTTCACAACCATCTTGTATCAAATTTATTGTGTGCTATATTTCATGCTATATGTAAAATAAGCGGTATTGTAAGTTTGTAAAATATTGTGAAAAACTTTGAACGCGAAATATTATTATAATCAGTTTTTCATATAGAATTGTAGTAGTTGAATTGTATATTAGCTACTAAGTATGAACTTAACGGGTAGGTACTACCCGAATTTAAACTTATAAAACGCTATTATGAAGAAAAAGCTTTTATAAATGAGTTCATATTATGCTACGAAATACTATTAACTACTCTTAATATTCTGTATGATTAACTTGTTCCATTTGACTATTTTGAAGGAAATGGCACCGACTACTCGACACACCGTGAATATGAATGAAGAGGAATTCCGTACTTTTCTAGCTTCAAACATAGCCGCAGTACAGGCTGCGCTACATACCAACAATAACCTTGGATCTAGCAGTACAGGGAATCGTGTAGGATGCACCTACAAAGAATTCACTGCCTGCAAACCTTTGGAATTTGATGGAACCGAAGGACCGATCGGATTAAAACGGTGGACCGAGAAGGTCGAATCGGTGTTTGCCATAAGTAAGTGTACTGAAGAGGACAAAGTGAAGTACGCTACGCATACCTTCACAGGTTCTGCGTTAACATGGTGGAATACCTATCTAGAGCAAGTGGGACAAGACGATGCGTACGCACTACCATGGTCAGCATTCAAGCACTTGATGAACGAGAAGTACCGTCCCAGAACCGAGGTCAATAAGCTCAAGACAGAACTTAGAGGGTTACGAACCCAAGGATTTGATATTACCACGTACAAAAGACGATTCACAGAATTGTGCCTATTGTGTCCGGGAGCGTTCGAAGATGAGGAAGAGAAGATCGACGCGTTTGTGAAAGGATTACCGGAAAGAATCCAAGAAGATATAAGTTCACACGAGCCCGCCTCCATACAACAGGCATGTAGAATGGCTCACAAACTAGTGAACCAGATTGAAGAAAGAATTAAAGAACAGACTGCTGAAGAGGCCAATGTGAAGCAAGTCAAAAGAAAGTGGGAGGAAAATGGTGATAAGAATCACCAATACAACAACAACAGCAATTACAACAATAATCGTAACAATTATCCCAACAATCGCAACATCAATCGCAACTACAACAAACGGCCCAACAACAACAACAACAACTGAAATGTCCCGTTCTTATTGATTAAAAACGTTCCATATTAATTGATTTCGTTGCGAGGTTTTGACCTCTATATGAGACATTTTTCAAAGACTGCATTCATTTTTAAAACAAACCATAACCTTTATTTCATAGATAAAGGTTTAAAAAAACTTTACGTAGATTATCAAATAATGATAATCTAAAATATCCTGTTTACACACGACCATTACATAATGGTTTACAATACAAATATGTTACAACAAAATAAGTTTCTTGAATGCAGTTTTTACACAATATCATACAAACATGGACTCCAAATCTTGTCCTTATTTTAGTATGCAACAGCGGAAGCTCTTAATAATCACCTGAGAATAAACATGCTTAAAACGTCAACAAAAATGTTGGTGAGTTATAGGTTTAACCTATATATATCAAATCATAATAATAGACCACAAGATTTCATATTTCAATACACATCCCATACATAGAGATAAAAATCATTCATATGGTGAACACCTGGTAACCAACTTTAACAAGATGCATATATAAGAATATCCCCATCATTCCGGGACACCCTTCGGATATGATATAAATTTCGAAGTACTAAAGCATTCGGTACTTTGGATGGGGTTTGTTAGGCCCAATAGATCTATCTTTAGAGTTCGCGTCAATTAGGGTGTCTGTTCCCTAATTCTTAGATTACCAGACTTAATAAAAAGGGGCATATTCGATTTCGATAATTCAACCATAGAATGTAGTTTCGCGTACTTGTGTCTATTTTGTAAATCATTTATAAAACCTGCATGTATTCTCATCCCAAAAATATTAGATTTTAAAAGTGGGACTATAACTCACTTTCACAGATTTTTACTTCGTCGGGAAGTAAGACTTGGCCACTGGTTGATTCACGAACCTATAACAATATATACATATATATCAAAGTATGTTCAAAATATATTTACAACACTTTTAATATATTTTGATGTTTTAAGTTTATTAAGTCAGCTGTCCTCGTTAGTAACCTACAACTAGTTGTCCACAGTTAGATGTACAGAAATAAATCGATAAATATTATCTTGAATCAATCCACGACCCAGTGTATACGTATCTCAGTATTGATCACAACTCAAACTATATATATTTTGGAATCAACCTCAACCCTGTATAGCTAACTCCAACATTCACATATAGAGTGTCTATGGTTGTTCCGAAATATATATAGATGTGTCGACATGATAGGTCGAAACATTGTATACGTGTCTATGGTATCTCAAGATTACATAATATACAATACAAGTTGATTAAGTTATGGTAGGAATAGATTTGTTACCAATTTTCACGTAGCTAAAATGAGAAAAATTATCCAATCTTGTTTTACCCATAACTTCTTCATTTTAAATCCGTTTTGAGTGAATCAAATTGCTATGGTTTCATATTGAACTCTATTTTATGAATCTAAATAGAAAAAGTATAGGTTTATAGTCAAAAAAATAAGTTACAAGTCATTTTTGTAAAGGTAGTCATTTCAGTCGAAAGAACGACGTCTAGATGACCATTTTAGAAAACATACTTTCACTTTGAGTTTAACCATAATTTTTGGATATAGTTTCATGTTCATAATAAAAATCATTTTCTCAGAATAACAACTTTTAAATCAAGGTTTATCATAGTTTTTAATTAACTAACCCAAAACAGCCCGCGGTGTTACTACGACGGCGTAAATCCGGTTTTACGGTGTTTTTCGTGTTTCCAGGTTTTAAATCATTAAGTTAGCATATCATATAGATATAGAACATGTGTTTAGTTGATTTTAAAAGTCAAGTTAGAAGGATTAACTTTTGTTTGCGAACAAGTTTAGAATTAACTAAACTATGTTCTAGTGATTACAAGTTTAAACCTTCGAATAAGATAGCTTTATATGTATGAATCGAATGATGTTATGAACATCATTACTACCTTAAGTTCCTTGGATAAACCTACTGGAAAAGAGAAAAATGGATCTAGCTTCAACGGATCCTTGGATGGCTCGAAGTTCTTGAAGCAGAATCATGACACGAAAACAAGTTCAAGTAAGATCATCACTTGAAATAAGATTGTTATAGTTATAGAAATTTAACCAAAGTTTGAATATGATTATTACCTTGTATTAGAATGATAACCTACTGTAAGAAACAAAAATTTCTTGAGGTTGGATGATCACCTTACAAGATTGGAAGTGAGCTAGCAAACTTGAAAGTATTCTTGATTTATGTAACTAGAACTTGTAGAATATATGAAGAACACTTAGAACTTGAAGATAGAACTTGAGAGAGATCAATTAGATGAAGAAAATTGAAGAATGAAAGTGTTTGTAGGTGTTTTTGGTCGTTGGTGTATGGATTAGATATAAAGGATATGTAATTTTGTTTTCATGTAAATAAGTCATGAATGATTACTCATATTTTTGTAATTTTATGAGATATTTCATGCTAGTTGCCAAATGATGGTTCCCACATGTGTTAGGTGACTCACATGGGCTGCTAAGAGCTGATCATTGGAGTGTATATACCAATAGTACATACATCTAAAAGCTGTGTATTGTACGAGTACGAATACGGGTGCATACGAGTAGAATTGTTGATGAAACTGAACGAGGATGTAATTGTAAGCATTTTTGTTAAGTAGAAGTATTTTGATAAGTGTATTGAAGTCTTTCAAAAGTGTATAAATACATATTAAAACACTACATGTATATACATTTTAACTGAGTCGTTAAGTCATCGTTAGTCGTTACATGTAAGTGTTGTTTTGAAACCTTTAGGTTAACGATCTTATTAAATGTTATTAACCCAATGTTTATAATATCAAATGAGATTTTAAATTATTATATTATCATGATATTATCATGTATGAATATCTCTTAATATGATATATATACATTAAATGTCTTTACAACGAAAATCGTTACATATATGTCTCGTTTAAAAATCATTAAGTTAGTAGTCTTGTTTTTACATATGTAGTCCATTGTTAATATACTTAATGATATATTTACTTATCATAGTATCATGTTAACTATATATATATCCATATATATGTCATCATATAGTTTTTACAAGTTTTAACGTTCGTGAATCACCGGTCAACTTGGGTGGTCAATTGTCTATATGAAACATATTTCAATTAATCAAGTCTTAACAAGTTTGATTGCTTAACATGTTGGAAACATTTAATCATGTAAATATCAATCTCAATTAATATATATAAACATGGAAAAGTTCGGGTCACTACAGTACCTACCCGTTAAATAAATTTCGTCCCGAAATTTTAAGCTGTTGAAGGTGTTGACGAATCTTCTGGAAATAGATGCGGGTATTTCTTCTTCATCTGATATTCACGCTCCCAGGTGAACTCGGGTCCTCTACGAGCATTCCATCGAACCTTAACAATTGGTATCTTGTTTTGCTTAAGTCTTTTAACCTCACGATCCATTATTTCGACAGGTTCTTCGATGAATTGAAGTTTTTCGTTGATTTGGATTTCATCTAACGGAATAGTGAGATCTTCTTTAGCAAAACATTTCTTCAAATTCGAGACGTGGAAAGTGTTATGTACAGCCGCGAGTTGTTGAGGTAACTCTAGTCGGTAAGCTACTGGTCCGACACGATCAATAATCTTGAATGGTCCAATATACCTTGGATTTAATTTCCCTCGTTTACCAAATCGAACAACGCCTTTCCAAGGTGCAACTTTAAGCATGACCATCTCTCCAATTTCAAATTCTATATCTTTTCTTTTAATGTCAGCGTAGCTCTTTTATCGACTTTGGGCGGTTTTCAACCGTTGTTGAATTTGGATGATCTTCTCGGTAGTTTCTTGTATAATCTCCGGACCCGTAATCTGTCTATCCCCCACTTCACTCCAACAAATCGGAGACCTGCACTTTCTACCATGAAGTGCTTCAAACGGCGCCATCTCAATGCTTGAATGGTAGCTGTTGTTGTAGGAAAATTCTGCTAACGGTAGATGTCGATCCCAACTGTTTCCGAAATCAATAACACATGCTCGTAGCAGAGATAATAGAGATTGGTATTCCATGTCTGGAGACGACTTCCTTCAAATACAGTCGTGCTAACTTCTCCATCTTGTCATCTTCTCTTATTGGCAGGAAGTGTGCTGATTTGGTGAGACGATCAACTATTACCCAAATAGTATCAAAACCACTTGCAGTCCTTGGCAATTTAGTGATGAAATAAATGGTAATGTTTTCCCATTTCCATTCCGGGATTTCGGGTTGTTGAAGTAGACCTGATGGTTTCTGATGCTCAGCTTTGACCTTAGAACACGTCAAACATTCTCCTACGTATTTAGCAACATCGGCTTTCATACCCGGCCACCAAAAATGTTTCTTGAGATCCTTGTACATCTTCCCCGTTCCAGGATGTATTGAGTATCTGGTTTTATGAGCTTCTCTAAGTACCATTTCTCTCATATCTCCAAATTTTGGTACCCAAATCCTTTCAGCCCTATACCGGGTTCCGTCTTCCCGAATATTAAGATGCTTCTCCGATCCTTTGGGTATTTCATCCTTTAAATTTCCCTCTTTTAAAACTCCTTGTTGCGCCTCCTTTATTTGAGTAGTAATGTTATTATGAATCATTATATTCATAGATTTTACTCGAATGGGTTCTCTGTCCTTCCTGCTCAAGGCATCGGCTACCACATTTGCCTTCCCCGGGTGGTAACGAATCTCAAAGTCGTAATCATTCAATAATTCAATCCACCTACGCTGCCTCATATTCAGTTGTTTCTGATTAAATATGTGTTGAAGACTTTTGTGGTCGGTATATATAATACTTTTGACCCCATATAAGTAGTGCCTCCAAGTCTTTAATGCAAAAACAACCGCGCCTAATTCCAAATCATGCGTCGTATAATTTTGTTCGTGAATCTTCAATTCTCTAGACGCATAAGCAATCACCTTCGTTCGTTGCATTAATACACAACCGAGACCTTGCTTTGATGCATCACAATAAATCACAAAATCATCATTCCCTTCAGGCAATGACAATATAGGTGCCGTAGTTAGCTTTTTCTTCAATAACTGAAACGCTTTCTCTTGTTCATCATTCCATTCAAATTTCTTCCCATTATGCGTTAATGCAGTAAAGGGTTTTGCTATTCTGGAAAAGTCTTGGATGAACCTTCTGTAGTAACCAGCTAGTCCTAAAAACTGGCGTATGTGTTTCGGAGTTTTCGGGGTTTCCCACTTTTCAACAGTTTCTATCTTTGCTGGATCCACCTTAATACCTTCTTTGTTCACTATGTGACCGAGGAATTGAACTTCTTCCAACCAAAATGCACACTTTGAAAACTTAGCGTACAATTCTTCCTTCCTCAATACTTCTAACACCTTTCTCAAATGTTCACCGTGTTCTTGATCATTCTTTGAGTAAATAAGTATGTCATCAATGAAAACAATGACAAACTTGTCAAGGTATGGTCCACACACTCGGTTCATAAGGTCCATGAACACAGCTGGTGCATTAGTTAAACCAAACGGCATGACCATAAACTCGTAATGACCGTAACGTGTTCTGAAAGCAGTCTTTGGAATATCATCTTCTTTCACCCGCATTTGATGATACCCGGAACGTAAGTCAATCTTTGAATAAACAGACGAGCCTTGTAGTTGATCAAATAAGTCATCGATTCTCGGTAGTGGGTAGCGGTTCTTGATGGTAAGTTTGTTCAACTCTCGGTAGTCGATACACAACCTGAATGTACCATCTTTCTTCTTGACAAACAAAACAGGAGCTCCCCACGGTGATGTGCTTGGTCGAATGAAACCACGCTCTAAAAGTTCTTGTAATTGGCTTTGCAGTTCTTTCATCTCGCTGGGTGCGAGTCTGTAAGGAGTACGAGCTATTGGTGCAGCTCTTGGTACAAGATCTATTTGAAATTCAACGGATCGATGTGGGGGTAATCCCGGTAATTCTTTCGGAAATACATCAGAAAATTCTTTTGCAATGGGAACATCATTGATGCTCTTTTCTTCAGTTTGTACTTTCTCGACGTGTGCTAGAACAGCATAGCAACCTTTTCTTATTAGTTTTTGTGCCTTCAAATTACTAATAAGATGTAGCTTCGTGTTGCCCTTTTCTCCGTACACCATTAAGGGTTTTCCTTTTTCTAGTATAATGCGAATTGCATTTTTGTAACAAACGATCTCTGCTTTCACTTCTTTCAACCAGTCCATACCGATTATCACATCAAAACTCCCTAACTCTACTGGTATCAAATCAATCTTAAATGTTTCGCTAACCAGTTTAATTTCTCGATTCCGACATATATTATCTGCTGAAATTAATTTACCATTTGCTAATTCGAGTAAAAATTTACTATCCAAAGGCGTCAATGGACAACTTAATTTAGCACAAAAATCTCTACTCATATAGCTTCTATCCGCACCCGAATCAAATAAAACGTAAGCAGATTTATTGTCAATAAGAAACGTACCCGTAACAAGCTCCGGGTCTTCCTGTGCCTCTGCCGCATTAATATTGAAAACTCTTCCACGGCCTTGTCCATTCGTGTTCTCCTGGTTCGGGCAATTTCTAATAATGTGGCCCAGTTTTCCACATTTATAACAAACTACATTGGCATAACTTGCTCCGACACTACTTGCTCCGCCATTACTCGTTCCGACACCATTTGTTCCTTTAGTTCTATTAACCCCTGGTCCGTAGACCTCACACTTCGCCGCGCTATGACCATTTCTTTTACACTTGTTGCAAAATTTGGTGCAGAACCCCGAGTGATTCTTTTCACACCTTTGGCATAGCTGCTTCTGATTGTTGTTGTTGTTGCGGTTATTATTGTTGTTGGGATGATTGTTGTAGTTGCTGTTGTTGTTGTTGTTGTTGTTGTTGGGTCGTTTGTTGTAGTTGCGATTGATGTTGCGATTGTTGGGATAATTGTTGCGATTATTGTTGTAATTGCTGTTGTTGTTGTATTGGTGATTCTTATCACCGTTTTCCTCCCACTTTCTTTTGACTTGCTTCACATTGGCCTCTTCAGCAGTCTGTTCTTTAATTCTTTCTTCAATCTGGTTCACGAGTTTGTGAGCCATTCTACATGCCTGTTGTATGGAGGCGGGCTCGTGTGAACTTATTATATCTTCTTGGATTCTTTCCGGTAATCCTTTCACAAACGCGTCGATCTTCTCTTCCTCATCTTCGAATGCTCCCGGACACAATAGGCACAATTCTGTGAATCGTCTTTCGTACGTGGTAATATTAAATCCTTGGGTTCGTAACCCTCTAAGTTCTGTCTTGAGCTTATTGACCTCGGTTCTGGGACGGTACTTCTCGTTCATCAAGTGCTTGAATGCTGACCACGGTAGTGCGTACACATCGTCTTGTCCCACTTGCTCTAGATAGGTATTCCACCATGTTAACGCAGAACCTGTGAAGGTATGCTTAGCGTACTTTACTTTGTCCTCTTCAGTACACTTACTTATGGCAAACACCGATTCGACCTTCTCGGTCCACCGTTTCAATCCGATCGGTCCTTCGGTTCCATCAAATTCCAAAGGTTTGCAGGCAGTGAATTCTTTGTAGGTGCATCCTACACGATTTCCTGTACTGCTAGATCCAAGGTTATTGTTGGTATGTAGCGCAGCCTGTACTGCGGCTATGTTTGAAGCTAGAAAAGTACGGAATTCCTCTTCATTCATATTCACGGTGTGTCGAGTAGTCGGTGCCATTTCCTTCAAAATAGTTAAATGGAACAAGTTAATCATACAGAATATTAAGAGTAGTTAATAGTATTTCGTAGCATAATATGAACTCATTTATAAAAGCTTTTTCTTCATATTAGCGTTTTATAAGTTTAAATTCGGGTTGTACCTACCCGTTAAGTTCATACTTAGTAGCTAATATACAATTCAACAACTACAATTCTATATGAAAAACTGATTATAATAATATTTCGCGTTCAAACTTTTACACAATATTTTACAAACTTACAATACCGCTTATTTTACATATAGCATGAAATATAGCACACAATAAATTTGATACAAGATGGTTGTGAAGATAATTCTAGCTAGTACACAAGTCGTTCAGCAAAGGCAATAAAGACACGTAATTCATACGTCCAGAAACAAGTCATGCATTCTGGTTTTACTAGGACTACTTCCCATCCTTGGTCTTGTGGAACATAACCGTTATGGTCGTTGTTAAGACAGCTTGTTGTAACGTCGTCAAAGGGACGAGGGTTACGTAATGTCCAACAGTCCCGTAACAATCTAAAAACCTCATTTCTTACCCCAATTACCGACTCCGTCACTTGTGGGAACGTTTTGTTTAATAGTTGTAGCCCGATGTTCTTGTTCTCACTTTGGTGAGAAGCGAACATTACTAATCCGTAAGCATAACATGCTTCTTTATGTTGCATGTTAGCCGCTTTTTCTAAATCACGAAGTCCAATATTCGGATATATTGAGTCAAAATAATTTCTTAATCCATTGCGTAAAATAGCATTTGGGTTCCCCGCAATATATGCGTCAAAGTAAACACATCGTAACTTATGGATTTCCCAATGTGATATCCCCCATCTTCCGAATGAAAGCCTTTTATAAACCAAGGCATTCTTGGAACGTTCTTCGAATGTCTTACAAACTGATCTCGCCTTAAATAGTTGTGCCGAAGAATTCTGACCGACTCTAGACAAGATTTCATCAATCATGTCTCCGGGTAGGTCTCTTAAAATATTGGGTTGTCTATCCATTTTGTGTTTTTATACTGTAAAATAGACAAGAGTTAGATTCATAAAAAAAAATACTTATTAATACAAGCAATTTTTACATATATCATAAAGCATAAGCACACTATATTACATATATTACACCACACGAATACAACTATCTTATTCCGACTCGCTTGTTTCTTCTTCTTCGGTTTTGGTTCGTTTTGCCAAGTTTCTAGGGATATATGATGTTCCCCTAATACGAGCCGTCGTGATCCACATTGGTTTAGAAAAACCTGGTGGTTTAGAGGTTCCCGGGTCATTGTTACAACTTAAGGACTTCGGGGGTTGATGATACATATAAAGTTCATCGGGGTTGGAATTAGATTTCTCTATTTTTATGCCCTTTCCCTTATTATTTTCTTTTGCCTTTTTAAATTCAGTTGGGGTAATTTCTATAACATCATCGGAATTCTCGTCGGAATCTCATTCATCGGAGAATTGGTAATCCTCCCAATATTTTGCTTCCTTGGTGGAAACACCATTGACCATAATTAACCTTGGTCGGTTGGTTGAGGATTTTCTTTTACTTAACCGTTTTATTATTTCCCCCACCGGTTCTATTTCTTCATCCGGTTCCGATTCTTCTTCCGGTTCCGACTCTTCTTCCGGTTCCGACTCTTCTTCCGGTTCCTCTTCGGGAACTTGTGAATCAGTCCACGAATCATTCCAATTTACATTTGACTCTTCATTATTATTAGGTGAGTCAATGGGACTTGTTCTAGAGGTAGACATCTATCACATAATATCAAACGCGTTAAGAGATTAATATATCACATAATATTCACATGTTAAAAATATATAGTTTCCA